>NC_079318.1:89691613-89896613 GCF_029931775.1 Euleptes europaea | reverse complement strand
CGATTTATATCCCACCTGAGACACTTAGTGGCAGAGCTGTATCGTGAAAGGCCACGGAAATTCACGGAAAGGTTTGTTTCTACTGGCTTATTCTAAATGCAGCTTGGTTTTTTTATTATTATTTTTAAGTTTTACTATGGAAACATTTTCAACCTTCCAAAATAGATATCAAAAGAAAAAGTTTGGAGAAATGCGTTGGAATTCGATGGAATAAATAGTTTTAACATTGTTTTCTAAAGTCCCAAAGGAGATCGTTTTATGGTCCTCGTGAAAGAGAATACCCTGTAAGTGGGGAGCCACTACTGAAAAGGCCCTCCTGCTGAGAGATGCCACCCTCCCTTCTGAGGAAAAAGTCGGGATCTTTACGGAGGGCAAGGCAAGCTGCCAGTCGAAATTACTCCTTTTTCTTTACTGGCTCTCATTCTGTGCCATTAATAGCAGCCAGTTAAACAGTTTTCTATGGTACGGAGGTAAAATAATGGTTGTGAACTCCTTCCCCCCAATGCCTTGGGTCCAGAGACAATTATTTCAGGATACCTACCCCAAGACAGCAAGTTCTGGGTCTTGGTGATGTAAAAGTTCATTGCCCTTTCTCCTCAGCGGATGTCGAAGCCTTTACCCAGCACCTGAGGAACTTCACGTCCGGACAGCTGCAGAAGCTCAGCGAGCATTTCCGCCCGGAGTTCATCTACGTCATTGAAAATGACGTTCCCACGGTGCTTCAGGAACTGATAAGCAGGAGGGTCATCGAGCATCAGCAAGCTCAGGTAGCAGTGCTTTGCGGTTCTTTATAGGAAGGGCTAGAACCAAACACTGCAAAGGGTTACGCCTGGGACATGTACCCCCATCCCACTGGAGGAAGAAGCAGCTCTTAATTCCAGCATGCCAGGATGGGTCGTGTGGTCCTCTCTAGCTCTGTTCACAAGTGACATCTGTCTCTGTGTATGTATGTGGGTTTGTAAGAAAGAGCCAACAGATGTTCACTTTACAAATAAATCTGGGGATGAGGGCCTGGATGAATGGCACAGTTTCAATCACACATTCCGTTGTACATGCTAGGGTTGCCATCTCTGGGTTGGGAAATTCCTGGAGATTTGGGGAGTCGGGGCTAGGGAGGGTGGCGTCTAGGGAAGGGAGGGACCTCAGCAGGGTGTAATTAAGAGTGTGCATTCGGCTAAAGCCGATCCGAAAAACCCACAAAATACATTATCGATATTTTTTTTTGGGGGGGGGGTGTTTACCGGAAAAAAGTGGTGGCAATTAAAGGGAGTCAAAAAGCAGATTCTGAATAATGCCGAACTTCTTCAGCCTTATTCAGGGCCGCTTTGGTCCCACTGCCAATTCTCCCCCTCTCTCCCTCTCCCTCCCTACCTGCTGACTGAGTCCTCTCTGCAGCCTCCAAAGTCCATGTATACTTCGGAGGCGCCATGTATTTTCTGGGTTCGTGTTTAATAACAGCCCCCCCCCCATTTTAAAAAGATTTTTTATTTCAATTCCAAATATTTTTGATTATCCAGGAAAAGCTGATATAAGGATTTGGCTTTTTTTCGGATTTTTTGAAAATTTCTGGGTTTATTAAACCTGAACCCAAAAATACACCCCCCCAAAAGGTGCACAGCTCTAGGTATAATGCCACAGAGTCCAACTTCCAAAGCAGCCATTTTCCCCAGGGGAACTGATCCTTGTCAACTGGTGATCTCTTTATGTATTTAATTCATTTATACCCCACCTTTTCCCCCAATGGGGGACCAAAAGCTGCTTATATCACTCTCCTCCATTTTATCCTCACGACAACCCCGTGAGGTGGGTTAGGCTGAGAGAGTGCGACTGGCCCATGGGAACCCAGCAGGTTTCCATGGCACGAGGGGGGATTCGAACCCCGAGTCTTCCAGATACACGTTCAACACTCTAAGTCACCACACCACACTGGCTCTCCCAGTTGTAATTCTTCGAGATCTCCAGGCCCCACCTGGAGACTCAGATACCAAACAGCTAGCCCTGCTGCAACGTATGATCCAACCAACAAACAGCAGTATGGACAGAGTGTGCTCACACAATTGCCAATAAGAAGTGTTTCATTGAAAATACCATTCAAAATCTACTTGTCAACTCTGGGTTCACTAGGCAAATCCCAATAACCGACTTCTAGACAGGAACTCCATAGAAAGTTGGTTTATTAAGAAAATACACAGCGAGATAAAGGTGAAAGCGAACTCTCTGGGTTGCCTAGGGGATTGTCCGGGTATGCCGCATAAAACTGGCGAACTAATCGGGGGGCGGAAACATGGCGATGAGCGACCCACTCATCATACGCAGGTCCGAAACGCCTGCGGGATTTGCAAATGAGGATTTGCCTAGTGAGCCCAGAGTTGACATTAGGACACAATGTCGACTCTGGGCTCACTAGGCAAATCCCAATAACCGACATGGAAAGCGAACACAGAAAGCGAAACAACATAGAAAACGAAACTGAACAACAGCACAACCTTGAAAGCCATCTGGCCCGTCCGCTGTTTCCCCTGCTGGCGGATACCGGGCCGCGCCTGACACTACTAAAGCATTACAAAACGTGGTTCCTCGGTCTCAAGGAGTGCTTTCGGACTCTATTTTTGGACGTTGCTTGTATTGTTGCGATTATTGTTGTTTGCATGTTGCAAGCCATTGGATTTTGTAAGGCTTTCGTAGATTTCGAATAGTATTTTCAATGAAACGCTTTCTGTTAGTAATTGCGTGAGCACTTTCTGTCCCACCTGGAGACGGGCAACCCTATTGAGTGGGGTGGGGGTGGTTTTGCTTCACTTTCTCCACAACAGCTTTCTGTCCTTCAGATGATGGCCTGTTTGCACTTTCCCCTGATGGCTGCCATGGGTTAGGGTTGCCAGCCTCCTGGTGGTGGCTGGAGATCTCCTGGGATTACAACTGAACTCCAGCTGATAGAGATCAGTTCACCTGGAGAAAATGGCTGCTCTGGAGGGTGGGCTTTATGGCGTTATATCCTGCTGAGGTCCCTCCCTTCCCCAAACCCTGCCCTTCCCATGCGGCACCCCCAAAATCTCCTGTTATTTCCCAACCTAGAGCCAGCAACCCTAGCCATGGTAGTATTTGACCAGCGGTGGGCCTGAGAGTACAGAGGCTGCTGCGAATGGTGGGAGGATGTTGGAAAGGACAAGCCCTTTATTTCCATCTAGGGTTACCAACTCTGGGTTGGGAAATGCCTGGAGATTTTGGGGGTGGAGCCTGAAGAGGGTGGGGTTTGGGGAGGATAGGGACTTCAGTGGTGTATAAATGCCGTAGAGTCTATCTTCCAAAGCAGCCATTTTCTCCGGGGGAACTGATCTCTGTCGCCCGGAGATCAATTGTAATAGCGGGAGATCACCAGCCACTATCTGGAGTTTGGAAATCAGTACAGAAGCGAAACCAATTTAAGCAAAGTGCAAAAATTCTTTATAAGCTACCACATATAATTCAAGACAACGCACGACAAAATGTACATCAAAACCCCACAAAAATCCATATATACAATTCATATGTACAAAAGTTGTTTATCAAAGTTGACTCAATGATGAGTACCGAATCTTCTTATTGAAGGCAGATATCATGTAGCAAAATAGAGGCCATCAGTTTTTGCACTTTGTTTAAATTGGTTTCACTTCTGTACTGATTTCCAAATCTCTTGATACTTGTACAGGGGTGTCTATTTCGTTCTCCCACTATCTGGAGTTTGGCAACCCTACTTCCACCCCGGCTTCATGCCTGCTCCTCACGGAGGCTGGCAGCTTATCTGTTCCTCTGGCGCTGGATGTTTCAAAGTGGGGACCACCTGCCAACCACAAGCCCCACCGGGCAAAGGCCTTGCCCCCTTTTCCCAAAACATGGGACAGACGCCACATTGGGGAGTAGCAAGACGATGGCGTTTCCTCCTTCGCCTCACGGGCAGACGGCTACGGCTGAGAGAGCAGCCGGCTATCTTAACTTGGCTCTGTTCTGTTCAGATGTACAAAGATCTGGAGAAACGCCAGGATTCAACCAAGGCTGCGGAGGCTCTGGTGAATAACCTTCTTGCTGAGAGGCAAGACACCGCCCTCGGGCTCTGGACGTGCTTCTTTGTTCTGAGGAGCAGATGGGCTCACCCCAACCTCCAGGGGATGGTGGAGGAAATCATCCGCAACGGTAAGGCTCCGGTTCCTGCTCCTTGTTTCCCTGAGCAGTGAGAAAGTTTGAGAAGCTTGTGAAAGAGGTTTCTCGTACTTCTGGCAGCTGAGGACCAACACTAGGACAGCAAGCAGTCCGTAATTGAATTTCCTGTACAGGTTGAGTATCCCTTATCCGGTCTGCGTGGGACCAGAAGTGGTCCGTATTTCGGATCTTTCCCTGTATTGGGATATTTTGGAATTTTTGCATATACATAATGAGATATCTTGGGGGGTGGGACCCAAATTCATTTTTGTTTTATATACACTTTATACTAAATGTAATTTTAAACAACATTTTTTAATAATTTTGTGTACACTGAACCCTCAGAAAGCAAAGGTGTAACTATCTCACCAGCATACCTGTACCAGCTGTTCAACGAGAGCAACAACAAACTAAGTAACAATGACAGGCTTTCATTCTCCACTTACATAGAATCATAGAGTCGGAAGGGATCACCAGGGTCATCTAGTCCAACCCCCTGCACAATGCAGGAAATTCACAACTACCTCCCCCCGCAACACCCCCAGTGACCCCTACTCCATGCGCAGAAGATGGCCAAGGTGCCCTCCCTCTCATCATCTGCCTAAGGTCATAGAATCAGCATTGCTGACAGATGGCCATCTAACCTCTTCTTAAAAGAGGTCCCACCCACATGGGTGCCACCTGTCTTGGCCCACTCCCCTGTGGCTGCTATTCACGAATCATTCCACCAGAGGGCATGTGGGGTTTGGGGTAACATCACATCCCGACGCTTCCTAGGCAGACTTTGTTTTATGGGGTGGTTTGCCAGTTCCTTCTTCCCCAGTCATCTTCCCTTTACCCCCAGCAAGCTGGGTCCTCGTTTCGCCGACCTTGGAAGGGTGGAAGGCTGAGTCAACCTTGAGCCGGCTACCTGAAACCGACTTCCGTGGGGATCGAACGCAAGTTGGGAGCAGAGCTTTAGTCTGCACTACTGCAGCTTACCACTCTGCTCCACATATCACTAAGGTCCCCAAAAGCCCACTGGTGGGGTGTGTGTGGAATGGTTGCTGTGGGGGAGTAGGGTAAGATAAATGGCGGAAACGCAGTGTGTGGATGTTCCACTGGCACTGTGACTGTCTCTATGTTTGCAGTAGTAATGAAAGATCCATCACTGGGCGGAAGCGACCTAGGAGTTCAAATGATTCATCCCAGGGGGAAGGGGGGGGGTCTCAGACTTCCCCAAATTTCATTGCCAACCATCGCTCTTCTTTATTTCCTAAAGGTGCCGCACTGTTAGAAGAGATTCTCCTGAATGAATGTGGATGTAACCTGGATCCGGAAGTGAAAGGTACTTGGGAGTCAGAGACTCCGTAGTGATATTTCTGGTTGCAATTGAGTATGTTGAGCAACCGACGCAAAGAAATGAAGCGTAGTACCAAAGAGATTTGGAAAGGGTGTGAGTGGCCCTGACTCTGTACTATGGTCATGCCTTACTTATTTTTTACTTATTTGTTTAAAATGGTATTTCCTGCCATCCTAGTAAAAATAGAAAAATATCAGTGCAACAGTTACAGATCTGGCTTTTAAAAAATCAGTAATTGCTAGATCACTGTTGTGTTTCAATGATGTATTTGCACAATCTACTAGTTCATTCTCAGCTTTCATTCTTTTTCAAAAAGGAAGCATCTAGCCTTTTTCATGGCTGCCTTTCCCATTATATCTACACAACAAAAAGTGCAAGAGATGTGGATTTTTTTAAAAAAAATGACAGTTGCTATATTGCTATAGCTTAATATTATAATGCTCCTTCGCCACAATCTGCAATTCAAGTGTATTATCAGGCAGTCTGGATGTATTGCCGCCATCTGCCAGTTCTTCTGAATACCCAGCTTTCATTTAAGCTAGGGTTAAAAACTGAAATCTGGGAATTCAGAAGAGCTTGTGGAGGGTGGCAATACAACCAGACTGCCTGATAGTACACTTGAATTGTGTTCTTCCCAAAAAGATTAGAGCAAAATAATGACTTGATTGGTATGTAAAATATTCCCACGTGTTATTGTTATTGTGATGGTGGAATGTGCTGCCTCGGAGGGTGGTGGGTTCTCTGTCTTTGGAGGTCTTTAAGCAGAGGCTGGATGGCCATCTGTTGGGAGTGCTTTGATTGTGGGATCCTGCATGGTGGGGGGAGGGTTGGGGTCACTGGGGATGTGGGGGGAGGTAGTTGTTAATTTCCTGCATTGGGCAGAGGGTTGGACTAGATGACCCTGGTGGTCCCTTCCAACTCTATGATTCTGTGATTCTATGTTATTTTTAAAAAATATATTGCACCATTCTTCCATTGATGGACTCAAGGCACAGTTTCCCCAGGAGGTCCCCAATCCAGTCATTGACCAGACCCTAAGCTCCTTAGCTTCAGCAAGGGCATGTGTCCCCCATCCATACACTTGGGACCCAGGTCATCTTCCACCTTTCAGCCTAGAAGTCTGGCCTAGAGCCCTTCACATGCTAGATCAGGACGTTCCTTTTAAAACATAAATGGCGGCCATGTATTAAAGTTCTGTCAAGTCGCAGCTGGCTTATGGTGACCCCGACAAGGGCTTTCAAGGCAAGTGATAAGCAGAGGTGGTTGGCCATTGCCTTCCTCTGCATAGCGACCCTAGACTTCCTTGGTGGTCTCCCATCCAAGTATTTATGGTGACCCCAGTAAAGGGCTTTTAAGGCAGGTGAGAAGCAGAGGTGGTTGGCCATTGCCTTCCTCTGCACAGCCTTCCTTGGTGGTCTCCCATCCAAGTCCTGACCCTGCTTAGCTTCCAACATATAACTACCCCAGTGAGGGGCTTTCAAGGCAGGTGAGAAGCAGAGGTGTTTGGCCATTGCCTTCCTCTGCAGAGCCTTCCTTGGAGGTCTTCCTTCCAAGTACCGACTGTGCTTAGCTTCTGAGATCTGACAGGATCGGGCTATCCCATGCGGCTTTCCTTACCACCGTTTGATTAATCCATACGATTTGGCCATCTGAGTTCACCCTGTCTCTGAAGTGTGGCAATCCAGAAATTGGTGACTGTGACATAATATTCTGTTTACACATGCTGGGCTTAACTGGATTGTCTCTGTGGTGTTTTCTAGCAGCTCTTGACCAAACCGAGCTCAGCTAATCAGGGTTAGTATTTGACTGGGAGCCCACCAAGGAAGTCCAGGGTTGCTATGCAGAGGCAGGCAATGGCAAACCACCTCTGCTTGTCTCTTGCCTTGAAAACACTATGGAGTCACCGTAAGTCGGCTGCAACTTGACGACCCTTAATTATTATTTTCTTCTCTTCTGCCTAGTTTGTCAGGATGAACACAAAAGTATTCTAAGGGAACAAACCAGAACACTGAAAGAAAGTGGCAGCAGTCAGGCTGGGTATGAGGGGCAGAGTTTCCCCATCCTCAGTCGCTACGTAGAGGTAAAGATGGTCACGGACGTCCACTTCCGAAAACAGAGCGCCGAGCAACACGAGGCTCTGGCAGCTGCCGGCGAGCTGAACGAATATCGCCTCCGCCACAAAACACAAGCCGAGTTGGAGCGGATCACCCCGGACCGTCTTTTCCGCTGGTGCTTTCGGTCTCACCTCTGGCCCACATCCGTGATGGTGAGCGGGGTGGCCGGGGTGGGCAAGACGACCCTCGTACAGAAGTTTGTGTTTGACTGGGCCACAGGGAGACACTACCAGAGATTCGCTTTCGTTTTCCTCTTCCAATTCCGTGACCTTAACGCCTTGGGGTCGACCAGTTTGGAACGGCTGATCCAACAGGGGTACCCCCAATTAAGTGACAAGCTTCCATGGATTCTGCAGGAACCGAAGACACTGTTGTTCATTTTTGATGGTTTGGATGAGAGCAACAGCGACCTGGATTTGAGCCGGAACAGATCCCAAGACCTCTGCTCGCAGGCAGGAGACGTGAAACCAGTCCCCCTGATTGTGGCCAGCTTGATCAAGCAGACACTTCTCAAAGGCTGTTCCGTCCTCCTGACCAGCCGGCCGAACAAATTGGTCCACTTGGAAACCGGAGTCCTCCAAAGAGTGGCCAGCATCGTGGGCTTCCTCTCCCAGGAACGAGAAAGATACTTCCGCAACTTCTTTGGATACGACGTGGTTGCCCACAGGGCCTTGGCCTACGTGAGGGACAGCCAAGTTCTCTACACCCTCTGCTACAATCCCTCCTATTGCTGGATCACCTGCACTGCGTTGGAACCTTGCTTCACCGCCAAGATGGGACAGCCTCAACCCCTTCCGAAAACCGTGACCCAGCTCTTCGTTAGCTACATCAAGCACATGTTGGCCAACCACAGCCGGCAGCTCCCGGGACCCCCAGAGGTACGGGAGATACTGATAAGGCTGGGCTGGTTGGCTGAATACGGCCTCAACAACCGCACCTTTGTCTTCGACCCAAACTATTTGGAGGCCTTCCATCTGGACAGGTCTCCCTTCCTCACGGCCTTCCTGGTGGAGAATATCCAAGGTGGCGGCTCGGCCTCCGCGGTCACCTATTCCTTTGTTCACCTCACCGTTCAAGAGTTCTTTGCCGCCCTCGTCCATTACTTAGACTTCAAGGAGGAGAATTTCAACGATGTCATGGTGGCAGCTCAAAGTGATGGTGGGGAGTATGAAATTTTTTCTCGTTTCCTCTGTGGCCTCTCTCATCTCGCAACGAGAGCCCCCCTAGAGGAAAAGCTGGGGAATTTCTCCACTGTGACCACTAGGCGTGTCATTGAATGGCTCGCCAACAGGGACTGGACATTTTTTATCAGCATGGGCACAGGTGGCAGGCAAAAAGGCACGGAAAATCAAAGGAAGGCCATGAACGTCTTCCATTTGCTTTTTGAGGCTCACAACAGCCAGCTCGTCCGTCAGGCGGTGAAGGAGACAGCCCGCTTGGACTTCTCGGAGCTGTTCCTCATGCCTGTCGATTGTATCATCCTTGCTTACATCCTCGGTTGCTGCATACAGATTGCCTGCCTAAACCTGGACTCTTGCTTCATCCAGGTGGAAGGGTTGCAAAGGCTTGGCCCGCAGCTACACAAGATCGGAGAACTGATGTAAGTGAGTGACGGGAAACTCGGGGGTGATGCAAAAGGTTGTGTGCAACTACGAGGATAGATTCAATATGCAAAATCATCTATACTCTACTAATTAAAAAGTGCTTGGATGGGAGACCAGCAAGAAAGTCCAGGTTCACTACACAGAGGCAGGCAATGGCAACCCCCCTCTGAATGTCCCTTGCCTTGAAAACCCTGTAGGGTCGTCAGAAGTTGGCTGTGACTTGACAGCACTTTCCACCACCAATAAAAAAGTCACCCAAACAGAGGCCTTTTATGCACGGTTTGTTTTCGTGGCAATCACCCCCCCCCCCACTACTGTGGGGCTTCGTTTTCATTATGCACGTCTTTCTGACCTTTGGAAGTTACTTCGCTTTTTCCCTTCGTTTTTCCCGCAGGGAAAACGTGGGGAGAGAGCAAAGTGACTTCTAAAGGTCGGGAAAGACATGTATAATGAAAACTAAGCCCCAAAGTAGACGGGGGTAGGTGGGGGGGGTGATCGCCACAGAAACAACCCGTGCATAAAAGGCCAGAGGGTAATCTTCAGGGCTTGCTGAACCATGTCCTGAGAAAAAAGTGAAGTGGTATCGCTGCTTTTAAAATTCACAGAAGTAGTCCACTGATTTAGGAGGCCCTTTTGCCCTCTGTTAAATATGCATGTTCATCTCACACACATTTCATGCTCAAGTTTTAATGGCCGTTTATGCTTAGTAATTAGCAGTGCATTCCAGGCTGAAGTGCCCCGCATATTTTTTTGAGTTCTTCACGCTGAACCGTCATTCCAGAAGTCACTGCGAAGCTGGCGCATACCTGCTTCACATTTCTTAAGAGCCCCTTTAATGTGACCATTTTATTTGCTCCGCCCCCGCCTCGAAGCATCCACTCAAGGAAGCATGAAGAATCACAGCCGCAGGTTAGCTATGCAAACGGCAATTGCTAGTGGCTATGCAAACGAAGGAACGAAAGAGCAGGCGAGTGGGGGGGTGGAATTTGTTTGACGTTCTCCTCTTGCATCGGGACCTTGTATAGGCATTTTAAAGGTCAGATTTTAAAAAGGAGCTTTGAGCGAGCATCAAAATCGACCCTGCATAAATGGCCAAGGCCAGGGCTTAAGACTGGGGTGTGGTCAGTGGTTGAAGTTGAGAACTGGTGCCAGGAGGTGCTGCTTTGGAGACCATCCATGAGCACAAGCGCATGAACAGATTTTTTTTGAAAATTTCCAGGTTTGATAAACCTGAACCCAAAAAATACCGATATATGTATATATATTTTGCACACCCCTAATACTTCCGGAGCTATAGTGGCACATTTGGGAGAAGAAGGCAGTCATTTGTTAGAACAGGACAATTTTTGCACAGCAAACGCCAAATGCCGTTGTGTCCTTTCTCCTTTTTCTTCAGTCTCCGCAACAATGATCTGAAGGATGCGGCAATGAAAGATATTATTTGTGCCTTGAAGCATTCAGACTGCAAACTGGAGAACCTGAGGTATTGCTTGCATTCGGCCTATCATGGCAAATCCTTACTGGGAGTGGGTTAGAGGTGAAATCAGAACGTATTCTCAAACGAGTTGATTTGGAAATACTTTCAGAGGGCAGCCATGCTGGTCTGCAGTAGAAGAGCAAGATTCATATCCAGTAGCGTCTTAGAGACCAACAAGACTTTCCAGGGTATAAGCTTTCGAGAGTTAAACACTCCCTTAGTCAGCTACATTAAATCTGACGAAGGGAGCTTTGACCTGGAAAGTCTTGTTGCTCTCTGAGGTGCTACTGGACACGAATACTGGACACGAATCTTGATTTGGAAATAGCTGATAATTATTTCCTTGAGATGTTTTGTCAGCGTGTTACATGGAAAGAGTTGTTGATCAATACTAGATTAATAAAGGTGATGCAGAAGGAAAGGGAAATAGAATCAAGGACACTACATTTTAAGGCAAGAATCTTAAGAGTAAGCCTTTGTTTCCTATGCCCGTCAAAATTAAATATTATAATTGAGTTTCCAAATTTTAATTTGGGGGTTTTGGTGTCAATTTGTGTGACATTTTCTTTCTGCTCCAGTCTGGGGATGGATTTGTTCAGGGACAGAGTGGGGAATAGCAAAGCAGGAACGGAAATGAGTGATCTGGGTTACACTGTGGCCGCTGAATTGCTACAGTGGGGAGCTGTCAGCATCGTTGTGACAGAAGACACTATTAATTGCACCAACTGCTCCCGTCTTCTCACATCTATTTGCATGCCTAGCAACTAACAGACCAAGATCGCATCGCAGACTTGGGTGCCAAGGGTGGAGAGGACTAGAAACTTTGGAGGTTTCAGTAAAACAAAATTAAAATTCTCAGGGATATCAGTACTGTCCTGCATTATTTAGAATTGCCTTTTTCCCCACCCTCCTTTTACTTCCTTCTTCTGTTTTTGGCCTCTTGTCTCTAGCTTGGCAAAGAACGCCTTTACTGAACCGTGCTGCGAAGACCTGGGTTTGGCTCTGTCGAAAAATCAGACCCTCCTGAGGCTTGATCTGACCAAAAACAAACTGCAGGATCAGGGCCTTTCCTGTCTATTGAAGGCATTCCTGGATCCACAGTGCAAGATAAGGGAACTGGTGTAAGTAACAATCACCTTGGTACATGCAGAGAAACAAAAAAGCTCAAGCCAGGATCCAGACTAAAAACAAAGGACTTTTATGCTTGGCTGTTTCCCTCATCGTCACCCCTCCAACGACTTCGGGTCTTTTTTTTAATATTATGCATGCTATTTCCTACCGTCAGAGGTCGTCTCGCTCTCCCCCTGCATTTCCCCACATTTTGCCTGCATTTTCAGAGACCTGTTTTATCTCGAATTTGAAAAAGCTATCTGGTAGTGTATGTGGGGGATGGGGGGGGGAATGACAGGCATGTAGGGTTGCTAGGTCCCTTTTCGCCACCAGCGGGAGGTTTTTGGGGTGGAGTCTGAGGAGGGCGAGGTTTGGGGAGGGGAGGGACTTCAATGCCATAAAGTCCAGTGGCCAAAGCAGCCATTTTCTCTAGGTGATCTGCTCTCTATCGGCTGGAGATCAGTTGTAATAGCAGGAGATCTCCAGCTATTACCTGAAGGCTGGCAAGCCTACAGCCATGGGGGGCTAGATTTAGGAAAGTGTGGTGGGAGTTGGACTGGGTGGACCTTTTGTCTGATCCTGCAAGGTTGTAGTTTTGAGGACCTGAAACAAGACCCCTCCCCCTCCCCGAGCCTTTCAGGATGTGAGAAGTCTTGCAAAACTTTACCTTTAGCCCCTCTGTTTGGCAGGATCCAGGAAAATAGTTTGTCGGACTCCTCCTGTGAAAAACTTGGTTCTGCTCTCGCCAGGAACACCAGCCTCCAGGTGCTGAACTTGAACGGCAATTACTTCACAGACAGATGCTATGATGAGATGTGTGATCTCATTTTGAAGTCTCCTGCTCTTAAAGAAATCAGGTATGATCAGGGCTTTGGTTATTCTGCACATAAACACATACACACAACCCCAACAGAGATTTCTGATTTCCAGGTATCCAGAATAGGGCGGGGGGAGGGGGGGAAGGTGTGTGCAAAAAACAAATCGGTAAATTTCAGATTCAGGTTTATTGGGACTGAATTTTTTTGTTAAACCCGAAATAAGCCAAATACCCATACCGGTAAATATGGGAATTCGGCTTATTTTCAGGTTTCCTGAAAAAATTCAGCCCTGGGAGGGATTTTTGGAGGTAGAATCCCCAAATTCTTGTAGCTTGAACGGACTCTCCTTGCACGGCCCCTGAATCGCTGTGATTCTCTATGGAAGAGGGGACGACTCCTTCCGGACCCCATAAAATCAGACCCCCCGACCAAATCTTCACCAAACTTCGGGGGTCATGCAAGGAGAGTCCCTTCAAGCTATGCTGTGAATTTGGGGGCTCTACCTCCAAAAATGCCCCTCCACGAGCCTGGGGAAAGCCAAACCTGCAAAAGCTGAATTTTATTTGTTTTTTTCCGAGAATTGTCTATTCGGCTTCGGCTTTCTCTCCAGGTTTGTGCATTTGGTACACCCGAATCCAAAATTTACCGAAATGGCTAATTTTGGGTTTATTTTCGGTTCGGGTTTATCGATATGCACAAGCCTAATCCAGAATTCTGCCATCACGATATACATATATAAGTAAATGAGCCAATTCATGTGTGACAGTCCACAGGGCAGACATGTGCCCACCAGGTGGACTTTGAAAGTTAGACATACTGTGTGAACTGCATGCTGAGAACTTAATTTCCACCCACTTGCGGACCTGACTTGGGTCTAAAACGCACGGTCACTTACTCCAGTTTCTGCCCATTTTCCTCCCTGTTCCAGCCAGGAGTAAATGAACCCGGGCTGGGGGAGAATCTGTACGCATTACCTTTGTTGATCCGTGGTGAAACTGTGTGCTGATCCGTCCGTGAAAACAGAAAATGCAGGAGACACGCACTTCCTGGTCGTTCAGCAACGCCCCCTCCCCCTGGTGATTGGTCGATTCACACTGACCAACGACAGCCTTTCAAGGGGAGGGGTTTGGAGGCGGGCAGGCCGTTGTGACGCGGGAAGACTCAGCTCATGTTTATCTGAGACGAGCCAGGGATAACGGTTTGGCTCCTCGATTGCAAAACTGGGTTCGTTTTGGGTCTACACATCGCTCAGCCGGCAGCAAATTAGGTGCTGTTCGTTTGCGAGGATTTAATCCTGGGTGAAACAGGGAATAAACAGGGAGGAAACTGGGCAGAAACCGGAGTAAGTCACCGTGCGTTTTAGACCTTGGATTGGGCTACTAAGGCTATGCATAAATTTCCCTAGCAGTTTGCTGAGACTCTGGGCTTTTCAGCATTCTCTTTTTTCCTGGCTTGTAAATTCCTGTTGCTTTGGGGGGGGGGAACCTTGTTTCGCATGTGGTTTGCTCCCTCTTGTGGCCAATTCAATACTACACCGATTTATGTCTAGTATATTTCCCTCCAGATTTAAACTGCAGGTTTTAATGCCGGAAATAAAATGGTTATCTCATACTTCTCTGTCTTGCCTTTTGTCTGCCTCGGACCTACTGTCAATCAATTTAATTGGACGATAATCCACTTGACAGGTGTTTCCTTTGATTCTTCTAGGCTGAGCTTAAATCAGTTCTCTTCAGGGATGGAAGGACACCTGAAACAGCTTGAAAATGTACGAGAAGGATTAAAGATTCACTTTTAGAACATGACCGGGGGCCTTCTCTTCCCCATAGTCTTTGACAAGAGCAAGAAAGGAACAACCTGTGGGTTTGGGACCATCTAAATATGATTGGGGAGTCTGTGGGATACAAGAGGAGCTTTGGTGCCAGCTGAGCCAAGTGGACCCAGGGTTGGATTCAAACAAGTTCAGGAATTATGAACTGATTCTGAGTCTCCAGATGGTTCCAAGCCTATAATGGAAGAAGAAGAAGAGTTGGTTTTTATATGCCGACATTCTCTACCACTTAAGCGAGAATCAAACCGGCTTACAATCCCCTTCCCTTCCCCTCCCCAGAATAGACACCCTGTGATGTGGGTGGGGCCGAGAGAGCTGTGACCAAGGTCACCCAGCTGGTTTCATGTGGAGGAGTGGGGAAACCAACCCGGTTCACCAGATTAGCCTCCACCGCTCATGTGGAGGAGTGGGGAATCAAACCCGGTTCTCCAGATTAGAGTCCACCACTCCATACCACCGCTCTTAACCACTACACCATGCTGGTCAGTATTTAGATGGGAGACCAACCCAGGAAGTCCAGGGTCGCTACACAGAGGCAGGTGATGGCAAACCACCTCTGTTCGTCTCTTACCATGAAAACCCTACGGGGTCGCCTTCAACATACTGTCCCTTGATGGCGCTTTACACACCTACGAATCACCCAGTCTACAAACCCAGGGAAACCTTTACAAGATGTAAAGAAAACATTTATCTATGCTCATCTTGATTTGGAGCCTAACTCGTCCACGCTCGTTTTACATAAGATTAGAAAAGCATCCTGCTGTGGAGGTATGGTTGCCAACTTTCTGGTGGGGCCTGCATGTTGGAAAATATCTATTGGTTCTGATATTTTCCGGTCCGTTAGCTAGAGTGCGTTAAGCTCAGCAAACAGCAGAAGCTCACATGCGTGAGTGTTAGAAATCAAAAGGGAAGCATCTTTTGTTTCTAATCAAGCTAAAATCATTTATTGGTGAAATACACTTCAGATAGGAAAGAGACAAGACAAGTCCCCTATCCTAATCTATCTTGCTAATTCTCTAGATCACTGGTTTCCAACCAGGGGTCCATGGACCCCCAGGGGTCCGCGAGAACTACATTAAGGTCCGCGAAACAAAGCTATAAACCCATAATAAATTAATATTTTCAATTAAAAGTTTTCTATTATAAAAAGATATTCAAATATTATTCTAAGTTTAATGTTTAACTAACAGTTATGATTAAAGTTTATTTTCAAATTCTCAGAATTTTTATTTTGAATCTTGGGGTCCCTGCACTGAACAAAAAAGTCCTAGTGGTCCCTGGTCAAAAAAAGGTTGGGAACCACTGCTCTAGATAGAAAGGTTCCATCTTCCTTCCACCCATGATTTGGGGGGAAGGGCTGTGCACAGAGCACACGGTGCCTACCATCTTGCTTGGATGAGGGGCAAAAGGGAAGAGAGAGAGAAGGGATGTTTCCCTGACAATATAACTCTAAACATCAAGGGAGGAAATGAGGATGAGGTGTAAACAGCGGATGTCCTTCTCTGTCCTGTCTATCTATCTGACTCTTTGGTAAGGTCTCCAGTTAAGTGACACTGTTATATATATAGTCCATATATTCCAACACTGCAGACCTCCTGGAATTACAGCTGATCTCCAGACTACAGAGATCCGTCTTTCCTGGGGGAAATGGCAGCTTTGGAAAGTGGCAATACGCCCCCACTGTGGTCCTTCCCCTTCCCAAACCCTGCCCTCCCCAGGTTAAGTGTTGCCAGCTCTGGGTTGGGAAATACCTGGAGATTTTTGGGGTGGAGGGTAGGGTTTGGAAAGGAGAGGGACTTCAATGCCATAGAGTCCAGTTGCCAAAGCGGCCATTTTCTCCAGGGGAACTGATCTCTCAGCTGGAGATCAGTTGTAATTGCAGATCTCCAGCTAGTACCTGGAGGTTGGCAACCCTACCCAGGCCCCACCCCCCAAATCTCAGTGGACTCCAAGAGTGGCAACCTGATGCAAAAATACCATAAAACACACTGCTGAGATGTAGTGAGACTCAACAGGTGCGATTCACCATGCTGGTTTTTAACTTTTACATCCTACACACTTTGTTGACCCTGGATATTCAAAGGAATGCCCACTCCTATTTGCTTAGGTCTCTATCTGTAGTCCTGCCAGTGTCTTCTGTTTCTATCTGAGGCCAGGTTCAGGTTTATCAGGGACAGGGTCTTTTCGGTGGTGACCAACGAACCCCCGTTCTGGGAAAGTCTGTTGTTGTTCCCTCCCTCCTGTTCTTCAATATGTTAAAACACTCCTGTTCTATACAATTTTTGGAGGTGGATTTTTTTTTTGGGGGGGGGAATCACATCTTTTTATACTTCTGGCTTTATTTTTTAACTTGCTGCTGACTTTGGCCATTTACGCATGACTG
Organism: Euleptes europaea; assembly: GCF_029931775.1. Classification (NCBI taxonomy): domain Eukaryota; kingdom Metazoa; phylum Chordata; class Lepidosauria; order Squamata; family Sphaerodactylidae; genus Euleptes; species Euleptes europaea. Next base: position 89,879,761 of record NC_079318.1, on the reverse strand, counting down.
TTTCCTCACGGTCACCCCATCGACTACTTCGGGGTTTTGCTTTGATTATACATGCATTTTCCGACCGGCAGAGGTCGCCGACGCCTCCGTCTCCCTGCACATTTTCCTGCGTCTTCCCCGTGTTTTCTGGATGCTGGCTAGACACGAATCCAGAAAACGCGGGCAAAACAGGCGGAACGGTGCAGGGAGAGCCAGGTGACCTCTGACAGTCACAACATATTATTGAACAAATGGGGAAGACGTTGGTCACGTGATATGAAACTTATACTTTCTCAACCGTTAAGGGAAAATATTTATAAAATGATGTATAACGCCTAAAAAATTGGTAATGGCTTACAATTCTTTGTCCCCGAAATGTTGGAAATGTAACAATGAAATAGGCTCATTTCATCATATGTGGTGGACTTGTGATAAAGCGAAAAATTTCTGGGACATGATTTATAATGAAATAAGGCTAATTATTCAGAACAGTGTACCTAAAACACCTGAGAAGATGTTAACTTAGTACGATACCAGACTCTATTGTAACTCAGAGATAATTTCTGATATATGCCACCACTGCTGCAAGATTAGTATATGCAGTTAAATGGAAGTCACCGGATATTCCAGACAAAACAGACTGGATTCGGAAAATGTTAGAATTGGCGGAGATGGCAAAACTTAAGGCATTGATAAATCAAAAAGATAACATACAATTTTGGGGTGAATGGGAGGCATGGAGGGTTTACTGTGAAAATGAATCTCAAATGGGGAAACTTGAAGGATACTCTTTGATCTAATCCTTTTTTTTCTTTATGTTGTTACAAATAATGTTTTATAATTAAAAATTAAACTTCATATACTATGATTTGTAATATTATAATAATCAAATGATTTGAACTATCATTTGTATATATTTTAACTGATTAAACATGGAAATTATATTTAAAATTATAACATATTATTAGGATTAGAACTGTTATACAAAAGAGTCCATAAATTTATAACAAGATGGAGGGAGGTGAAGGGGAACTTTTTATTTTTTATTTTATCACATATATGTATTTCTAACAATAACATATTAGTTCTTTTTTCTGTAGATGACTTTTAGTAATTGTTGGAAGATTGTTTATCTATTATGTATTATGAAAAATAATAAAAGTTTTATTAAAAAGAAAAGAAAATGGAAGCATAATCAAAGCAAAGCCCCAAAATAGCCGGCGGGGTGACCGGGAGGAAAGAGCCATGCATCAATGGCCTTTGTTAGTTTTTTTGGACACAATTATGGTGAATATGGGTTTGACGTTTTATGGTTTTAAGGACAGACAGTGTCGTATTTTAAGCTACAGCTTTAAAGAGTCTCCATCACCAGATTGCCACGCTCTTTCCAGACATTTAGTGGGGATTTTCCGTAATATTGTGTAACAATCTTGGACCACAGCGCAACTGTTTTAACATGAATGTAGCCATTTCCTTGGCGCACGCGGCCACTAGGTGGCGCCATTGAGCAGCCAGGAATGATTGACGGGAGGTGGATTGGAATTAAAAGAAATAAAGGTTTTGCGGAACTGTCCAATTTTGTTTCAAGTGAGGAAGTGAAAAATGAAACTAAGCAAAGAGCATGTCCCAGAGACGCCATTCCCACCCATTCTGCCCCTACAGAGTGTTTGTACATCCATGAGTGAGATCCTGGGCCAGTTCTACCCCTCCCCCTTGACTTTTTAAAAGCCACATGATATTGGAGTCCTGTGATCTACAAAAAAAGTTTGCTTTCCTTTCTTTTTTATTCCTGTTTCAAAAGCAAACTTTGGCCTACGTAGGTGTAGGATTGCCAGTTCTGGGTTGGGAAATACCTGGAAATCTGGGGAGGCAGAGCCTGGGGAGGGCAGGGTGTGGGGAGGTGAGGGACCTCAGCAGATATAATCCCATAGAGTCCACCCTCCAAAGCACCCATTTTCTACAGAGGAGCTGATGGCTGTCATCTGGAAATTAATTGTAACAGCAAGGGAAGTTGGCAACCCTACGTGGGTTGCCTCCACGTTAACTGTAAGATTGCACACCCCTCCGGTGTATCATGGGACCCCTCTGCTGGTTGTCATCTTTATTGTTCACCACCCAGTCTCTCCACCCCATTGGACCCCTAGATTACTCCTTGGTTGTTGATAGTTGTTATACCCCCCACCCTGTTCTGTATGATTTTTATTTTATTTTGAGATTTAATCACGGAGGGGTGGGGGTTGTTGTTGTATTGTTTATTAAGCACCATCAGGTTGTTTTAGATGTAGTTGAGTACATTTATAGTTCTGGCATTTAACAGTTTTGCATTATTTGTATTATGTTTATTTTGTGAGTGGCCCTGAGCCCCACTATGCAGAGGAGGGCATACATGTAAAAAATAAATGCATAAATAACTAAATACATAAATGTGTAAATAAATGCACAAATAAAGAAAGCTCCAACATAAATCAAAGTGCATTATTACTACAAACAAAATTATATTTATTTATCATTTTTTTCATTTTTCTGCTCTGGGGAACCAAAGCAGCTTGCAGTACAAAAATATACAACACCCCCCATACACTAGGAACAAATAGAAGAAGGGGAGAAATAGACTTCTGAATACATAACACACACACACAGTGCTAGTAGATATGTCATGATACGTCAGGGAGGGTCCCCTTTTCACATTATGGGGTAAGTTGGTTGCTGAGGTGGGAAGAAGAGATGAACATAGACCAGTGGGACAAAAAAATGGAGACACAGAATGTCAGGGAGAAGAAAAGAAGAATGAGGTAGCTCAAAGACACACCCTACTTTTCTGCCTCATTTTTATCTGCCTTTCCTCTAAGGTTGTTGAGGTTCTTCCAGAACCTCAACAAAGGTACCTCAGGGCAGCATATGTGGCAATTTCCACCCCCCTCCATTTATCCTCACAACAACCTTGTAAGGTAAGTTAGGCTGAGAGAGAAGGACTGCCTCAAGGCCACCCAGGATAGTGTGGGGATTTGAACCCAGGGTACCCTAACAACTACATCATACTATCTCTCGGTAAACGGGTTCCAACCTACCCATGATGCACTAGATCTGTGACCAGGATCTCAGATGCTTTCTCCCCTTTTCCCACCTGTGCAAAGGCAGCTATCGGGGGTGAGGGAGCTATTGAGATCAGGGGTTGAGGTTCAGTTTTCCTGATCTCAATCACCCCTTCCTTTGGAGCTCCTGAGCACCCCCCAACCACATTATTGCTTTTTCAGAATCCCACACGAGCTCTTGATCACAAATCTCTTGCCTAGTTTGGCCCTGAGTTTGCCCTCCTATGATACTTACTGGGGACCAAGAAGACCCATTGCATTCAGTGGGACTTCCCAGTAAACACACTCGGGGATCCTGCCCTGCCAAGCTTTCCGCAGCTGTTTGTCAGCGAGTCATAGTTACCTCTAGATGCTAAAATGACTACACTGGGGCTGTCCAAACTGTGGTCACATTATGAGAAGACAAGAATCACTGGAAAAGACAGTCATGCTAGGAAAAGTGGAAGGTAGCAGGAAAAGAGGAAGACCCAACCAGAGATGGATTGACTCAATAAAGGAAGCCACAGCCCTCCATTTGCAAGATCTGAGCAAGGCTGTTAAGGATAGGACGTTTTGGAGGACATTGATTCATAGGGTCGCCATGAGTCGTAAGCGACTTGACGGCACTTAACACACATAATTGCCTCCGTTGTCAAGTTGTCAACAGTTATTTTGGGGGCTGGGTTCGCGTTTTGTACTTTCTTCATTAGTTGAAATCATTCGTTAATTGTTAGCTGCCTGCAACAATTTTTTTAAATGATCTGGATTAAGCACGCAATCTGTTGTGAGATTGATTGCCTCCCCGTCTCACCCTCAGGCTTGCCGGCTAACTTGTTTCTAGTGCCATCGAGAAACTTTCTCCGTTACAACACCAGGACCTCGAAGAAAATGCTTTTTGCTGTCGAGTGAAACATGACGCCTCAAGAGAAGGCCCCTTTTGGCTGATCCAGGGATAGGGTTACCAACCTCCAGGTGGAACCTGGAGATCTCCAGCTATTACTATTGACAGATATCAGTTCCCCTGGAGAAAATGGCTGTTTTGAGGGTGGACTCTATGGCATTATACCCTGCTGAGGTCCCTCTGCTCTCCAAACACCGCCCTCCCCAGGCTCTACCCCCAAAATCTCCAGGTATTTCCCAACCTAGAGCTGGCAACCCTATCCAGGGACCATGTAGGTGATGATCATTTACTTTTTTCTCTTAAGTAAGGTTGGTAATAGTTGCCACTTGTTTAATTCAACCAGCAAAACTACATTCTATTATTAAACCAAAATTTGAGGCCCGAAAAAGGGGAGAACTCTGAGTTCAGCTAAGCAAATGATTTTCAGTATCTATCCAGGCTTCGGTGACCACCATTTTCCTCTACTGCCACTAGGTTTCCCTCCCCCCCCCCGCTCCTCCCCTCAACATATGAACCTGTAAAGCTGCCTAATACTGTGACAGTCAATTGGTTCATTGGTAGGGTTGGCCAACCTTCAAGTGGACCTGGAGATCTTCCGCTATTACAATTCATCTCCAAGTGACCAAGATCAGTTCCCCTGGAGAAAATGGCTGTTTTGGACGGTAGACTATATGGAATTATATCGTGCTGAGGTTCCTCCCCTCCCCAAACCCTGTGCTGTCCATGTTCCACCCCCAAAATCTCCAGGTATTTCTCAACCAACAGCTGGCAACCCTATCTATTGATCCATCGATATTTTGCCCACTGGTTAGCAGCGTATCGCCATTGTATCGGGCAGAGACAGGTCTTTTCCATCATCTGCTAGCTAAGACCTTTGGAGTTGCCAGGATTTGAACTGGGGACCTTCTGCATGCAAAGCAGATGCTCTACCAACGAGCTATGAGCCCCCACCCGAGCTCTGCCCTGGTTCCGCATCCACCCACCTCAGTCCTGCCCAGGGTTGCAAATATATTAATATTTTGTTTAAATTAAAAACCGGCAGCTCAAAAAGCCTCGTTTCTGTCTGCCCCATATCCGGGAGAAAGGCGGTTCGTAACAGTCCTAAAACTTCTGTCTGAGTAAACAAGGCATTTCCACACAAAACAAAGTCCATATGCTGTCTGCTTCTGCCACACCAAGCACGGGTCTACGGAGAGGCCGGCTCTCTCTGTTCCGAGAAGAACCAGCTAAGCAGGAAACGTCTCATTTGCTGCGACTGTATATGACATTTGTTTCCCTGTACAAGAAAAAAAAAGATACAGTAATAATTCATCTGGAGGAGCATGTGGATATGCTCTCTGTATTTATAACAATTATCCTGTTCTTGTTATTTATTACTAATAACTGCATCATTCACATGAATAGTACTGTACAGAATAATAACAAGACGGGCCTTTGTTCAAAGAGGCTTATAACATCTAAAATTCGATGCAGGGGAGATGGCATAAGAACAAAAGCAAATAAGAATGGGGAGGGTCCATGGCTCAGTGGTAGAGCATCTGCTTGGCATGCAGAAGGTCCCAGGTTCAGTCCCCGGCATCTCCAGTTAAAAGACCAGTGACCAGGTGATGTGAGAGACCCCTGCCTGAGACCCTGGAGAGCTGCTGCCAGTCTGAATAGATAATACTAACCTTGACTGACCAAGTGTCTGATTCAATATCAGGCGTTTTCATGTGTTCATGTGAATTGCCTTGATGGCCAAAGATCCATCTAGTCTAGTGGCTAATCAGATTCTGGTGTACAAGCAGAGTATGGAGACCAATCCCCCCTGTGCCCCCCCTCCTGTAAATGGCATTCATTCATTCAGCGTGGCTCTCCTCCATGAATCTGTCTAACCTTCATTTAAAGCCAATCATACTAGAAGGCATTGCTATATCCTGGGGCAGAGAATTCTACAGGCTAAAAACTGTTTGGGAGGTGAGGGGAAATTGGATAAGGGTAGGGTTGCCAGCCTCCAGGTAGCGGCTGGAGATCTCCTGCTATTACAACTGATCTCCAGCCGATAGAGATCAGTTCCCCTGGAGAAAATTGAATTGCCACTTTGGCAATTGGACTCTATGGCATTGGTCCTTCCCCTCCCCAAACCCTACCCTCCTCAGGCTCTGCCCCCTAAACCTCCTGCCGGTGGTGAAGAGGGACCTGGCAACCTTCGGTGGGAGGGATGCATCCATTTCAGTGATATGGACGTAATGCATTGCATTTCATTGTTCAATGGACTTTGTACACATTAGCTTCTATTAATATATACAACCCCCCTGTAAGGAAGGAAGGCTAGTATTAATATCCCCTGTATTGCAGATGGAAGGATGGAACTGAGAGAGAGAGTGTGTGTAACTTGCCTAAAGGAGTTTTGATAGCCCTGTGATCTGGTGATGAGTTAAAGTTGCCGACCTCCACATGGTAGCTGGAGATCTCCCGCTATTACCACTGATCCCCAGCCAATAGAGATAAGTTCCCCTGGAGAAAATAGCCGCTTTGGATGGTGGACTCTATGGCATTGTATCCCATTGAAGTTAGGGTTGCCAACCTCCAGGTACTAGCTGGAGATCTCCTGCTATTACAACTGATCTCCAGTCGATAGAGATCAGTTCACCTGGAGAAAATGGCAGCTTTGGTCATTGGACTCGATGGCATTGAAATCCCTCCCCTCCCCAAACTCCAACCTCCTCAGGCTCCACCCCCAAAACCTCCCGCCGGTGGCAAGGAGGAACCTGGCAACCTTAATTGAAGTCCCTCCTCTCCCCACACCCTTTCCTCCTTAGGCTCCAGCCACAAAATCTCCAAGTATGTCCCAACCCAGAGCTGGCAATCCTATGATGAGTGCAGAATGGACTATATAAGTAGGGTTGACAGGTCCCACTTCACCACTGGCAGAAAGTGGGGCGGACCCTGAAGAGGGCGGGGTTTGGGGAGGACTTCAATGCCATAGAGTCCAATTGCCAAAGCGGCCATTTTCTCCAGGGGAGCTGATCTCTATCAGCTGGAGATCAGTTGTAATAGCAGGAGATCTCCAGCTAGCACCTGGAGGCTGGCAACCCTATATATAAGCTTAGAAAGATGAAGGAGTCCATTCCAGCAAAGGGGGGGGGGGACACATACTCTGGACACTTTTCGGAAAACTACTGCAAAGAAGCCGGTGCCAGATATATTGGTGGCTTGGTAACCCTACCAAAGTTTCGACCATTTCCCCATTCCAGATTACAAAACTATTACTTCCAATCCACACCCTGGCAAGTAGGTGTGTCCTGCATTCCTAGCACACGTTTCTAATGGACCAGAAATAACAACAACAACAACAACAACAACAACAACAACAACAACAACAATAATACATTTGGGTTAGGATGGCTTTCCCCCTACTTTTGGTTTTCGGGAACCACCAGCAACCGGGAACCACCAGCAGCAAAGATGGATGAACCAAAAAGGATCATAACAATAACGTATGATGGTGAAAAGAAATAGGAAAAGGCATCTTTGTCCTTCCTTATTTTGCCAAAGCTCCTCCCTTAGATCCACTAAGAAATATTAGGCTTTGCATATGAAGCAAACATAAGCTGTTCAGAAATTAGGGGTGTCGACTCTGGAGGGGGAAATTCATGGAGATTTGGGGGTGGAGCCTGGAGAGGGTGGGGTTTGGGAGTAATGCATACAACCCACCCTCAAAAGCAGCCATCTGCTCCAGGGGAACTGACCTCTGTTGTCTGGAGATCAGTTGTAATTCTGGGAGATCTCCAGGCCCCACCTGGAGGTTGGCAACTAGGGTCGCCAGGTCCCTCTTCCCCACCGGTGGGAGGTTTTTGGGTCAGAGCCTGAGGAGGGCGGGGTTAGGGGAGGGACTTCAATGCCATAGAGTCCAATTGACAAAGCGGTCATTTTCTCCAGGTCAACTGATCTCTAATGGCTGGAGATCAGTTGTAATAGCAGGAGGCTCCAGCTAGTACCTGGAGTTTGGCAACTAGGGTTGCCAGGTCCCTCTTTGCCACTGGCGGGAGGTTTTTGGGGTGGAGCCTGAGGAGGGCTGGATTTGGGGAGGGGAGGGACTTCAATGCCATAGAGTCCAATTGCCAAAGTGGCCATTCTCTCCAGGGGAACTGATCTCTATCGGCTGGAGATCAGTTGTAATAGCGGGAGATCTCCAGCTAGTATCTGGAGGCTGGCAACCCTAATTTTAATGGTTTTAAGATGTGATTTTATCATGTAAGTTTTAAACTGTTACCCACCTTGGTGACCCTTGTGAGGGTAGAACAGTGAGATATAAATTTTGTGAAGAAATACAAATAAATAAACCAAACCTACCTCGCAGGACTGTTGTGAGGACAAAATGGTGGTGGTGGGAAGACCAGGATGAAAATGGATAGATGTGATTTTGGCAGTTTTTGGAACACAAACGAGCGATCATGCATCAGGAAGAGATTCCAGATCCGAGACAGAGGCCCCTCCTGGCCCTGGACATACAACACATAACCGTATTCCCCGAAGGGTGAAGGTTTTACCTGAGCGATGTTTACGGTGTATGATCAAGACGGCTGCCACAAACAAGAGGAAACACACCAGGGGCAACACAATGAGGAGAATGTCCCGATAATCGTACGCTGCATCTTTAGCACCTGGGAATAAAGAACAAGCAGACGTGGGTCAGGAATGGGCACCTATCACCGTTTCCTTGAACAGGAGCTACAATGCAGAGCTTCATCTTTTGCCATGAAAATCACCCACCCTTCAGTCAAGATTAGGGTTGCCAGCTCCAGGTTGGGAAATACCTGGAGATTTTGGGGGTGGCACCTGAGGATGGCGGGGTTTGGCGAGGGGAGGGACTTCAATGGGGTATAATGCCATAGAGTCCCCCTTCCAGAGCAGCCATTTCCTCCAGGGGAACTGATCTCTGCCACCTGGGACATCTCCAGCCACCATCTCAAGGTCGCCCATCCTAGTTGGGCTACAAGAAGAAAGACAGAGCTGCCAACCTCCGGGTGGGGCCTGGGTAGGGTTGCCAACCTCCAGGGACTAGCTGGAGATCTCCTGCTATTACAACTGAACTCCAGTTGACAGAGATCAGTTCACCTGGAGAAAATGGCAGCTTTGGCAATTGGACTCTATGGCATTGAAGTCCCTCCCCTCCCCAAACACCGCCCCCTTCAGGGTCCACCCCAAAAACTTGCCGCCAGTGGCAAAGAGGGACCTGGCAACTAAGTTTCTAAACCGGAAGTGCCGTGCGTGCCACGCACATGCTTTAACATGAAAACCTTCTGCTGGAGGACAAGAGGGACCTGGCAACCCTATTGGCAACCCTAGGCCTGGAGATTTCCTGCTATTACAACTGATCTGCAGATAATAGAGATCAGTTCCCCTGGAGAAAATGTCTGCTTTGGGGGGTGGACCCTATGGCACTATACCTTGCTCAGGTCCCTCCCCAACCCCTCCTTCCCCAGGCTCTCCCCCACCCAAAATGTCTAGATATTTCCCAATCCAGAGCTGGCAACCCTATCGAAAGAGGACTTCCCAATGCACTCATATGGCACTTTAAAAAAAAACCTCATAAAAGGTCAACAGAAAGTTCCATTTGTGAGACAGGAAGTCAAGGGGAAACGCCGACGTTCCTCCCTCAGCTGAAGGGGAAATCTGTGAATTGGTAAAGAATTCAAGGAAGCCCTTTGGGGTTTCCATGTGGCGATTATGCACAGATGTCATGGGCAGCCCAGCCCCTCTGAGAAATGCCTTGAAGGTGCCATCTTCGTCTTGACCTCCAGACGCTTTGGATGGGATGAAGGACCATAGTGTTGAAGCCAGATTAGGATCGTACCTGGGGGGCAGCGGGAAGGCATTTGTGCGTCCCACAGTCTTAGAAGAAACATTTCTTCCACTGTGGAGGGGGTAAGGCGGAATACCAGTTTTAAGATGGAATCAGAACAGGCGTTTCCTCCATGTCAGGGAAGAGAGAACACCAAGAGTTGCCTGGTCCCCGCTGGCCACTGGCAGGGAGTGGTGGGCTACGAGATCCAGGTTGGGAAACTCCTGAAACGTTGAGAATGGACTCTGGGGAGAATAGGGACCTCAGCAGTGTATCATGCTGTAGAGTCCATGTTGGCAGAGTAATTAACATAGCAAAGGTATGCTATGCCAACAGGGGTTATGGGCCCAGACAGGGTCTTCTTCTGCAGAGAAGAAGACCCTGCGGGGGGCAACGAGGGGGGGCAGTTAGATAGGATAGTGAGGTCAGCACCTCTCTGCCCCTCTTGGTGACCCCCGGCAGGGACATTGCCTACTTCAACAGCCCACCCTCCAAAGCAGCCTTTTTCTCCAAGGAAACTGATCTCTGTAGTCCGGAGATGAGCTGTAATTCCAGGGGATCCCCAGGTCCCACCTGGAGGCTGGCATCCCTAAGAATGCCTCTTTTAAAATGATGTTAGAAGATGTTAGAGACTATCCATCCTGTGTGTGAGAAGCAGGAGAATGCCTCCTCTAAGATTCATTCATTAAAACATTTCTATCCCTCCCTTTTTACCACAAACAGAGACTCAAAGTGGTATTTATTAAGGACAGCATGTTCCACCCACAGGTTTTGAAATTTATATTATGAGAGTCAGTGTTGTAATATAGTGGTTAGAAGAAGAAGAAGTGAAGAGTTGGTTTTTATATGCCAATTTTCTCTACCTTTTAAGGAGAATCAAAACGGTTTACAATCTCCTTCCCTTTCTCTCCCCACCTGTGAGGTAGGTGGGGGCTGAGAGAGCTCTGAGAGAACTGTGACTAACCCAAGGTCACCCAGCTGGCTTCGTGTGTAGGAGTGGGGAAACCAACCCGGTTCTCCGGGTCAGAGTCCACCGCTCTTTAACCACTACACCACATTGGCTCTCTGGTTAGAGTGTTGGACGGGGAAGGTCAGAGTTCAAATCATCCCTCAGCCCTGAAACTCCCTGGAGGACCTTGGCCCAATCAGTGCCTCTTAGTCTAACCTATCTCACAGGGTTGTTGTGAGGATAAACCTATATTAACTGCCCTGATACATGTTTTTAAAAATTATTCTTAAAAATCCACTATTCTGATAATCAGTCAAAAGACTTTAAACCCAACAATTAATCAAATGCAGTACCCATATATTTACATATTACATATATATCAAGAGTAGGCTTTTCATATTCATAGAGGACATCTAGTCCATCCCCCCACTCAGTGCAGCAAATCAAAAGCTAGGTGGTTTCCACAGGGGTACAGGCTTGGGTGGCTTCCCCATTGCTTGTGGAACTGCTGATACAGTGCAATATCACTGTGTGGCTTCCACATGGCAGCTTCTTTGTCCCAGACCCCAGCAGCAGCTCTCCCCCCCACCAGAGCACTGGAACTTTATCAATTAAAAAAAATCAGCAATTGAATATTATAGTATTGATATTCAGATTCTCTGAATTCCCAGCTTTTTCATTTCGTTTTGCTTATGTTAAACACTGCAGACCATTCTATTGCAGTTGTGGAGATATAAGGGGAAAGGTATATCTGCAACAGAAGGGCATAGAGACTTACTTTAAAAAAAAGAAAGCTAGGAATCCACATATTACACAAATTGTTACGCATAATGTTATAATGCTATTACAATATTCATTTGCAGATTCTTTTAAAGTAAAAAGCCCCCAGTGGAGGAATGAGAAAATGACCACCCTGGTGAAAGTGTCAGGGAAAACGGCTCCCATGTAACCAGGAAAATCTGAACTTTCTCAGCCACATGGCAGCTAACCAGGCTTCACTGCAGTCTTTCCCAAATCTTTGGAGCAAAGCAGGTTTTAAGATGGGAGAAAAGCTGGAGAAACCCTTGTAGGCACTGTACACACTACGATGCTGTAGGTAGGGTTGCCAACCTCCAGGTGCTAGCTGGAGATCTCCTGCTTTTACAACTGATCGCCAGCTGATAGAGATCAGTTCACCTGGAGAAAATAGCCGCTTTGGAAATTGGACTCTATGGCATTGAAGTCCCACCCGTCCCCAAACCCAGCCCTCCTCAGGCTCCGCCCCAAAAACCTCCTGCTGGTGGTGAAGAGGGACCTGGCAACCCTAGCTGTAGGGGAGCAGGAAAAAAAAGCCAGCTTCCCAATAGCACATTCAAACACACATGAAGTTGCCTACTCAGACCGTCAGCAGCTCTCCAGGGTCTCAGGCAGAGGTCTTTCCCATCACCTACTACCTGGTCCCTTTTAACTGGAGATGCTGGGGTTTGAACGTGGCACCTTCAGCATGCAAAGCAGATGCTTTATCACTGAGCCACAGCCCCTCCCCTATGTTCTTATACATATTCATGGAGGAAAGGGGTATTTATGGCTATTAGTTAGAATGGATACTAGTCATGCTGCATACCTATTCTCTCTAGTATCAGAAGAGCATGCCTATTTTCTTAGGTGCTGTGGAACACAAGCAGGACGGTGCTGCTGCAGTCGTCTTGTTTGTGGCTTCCTAGAGGCACCTGGTTGGGCCCCTGTGTGAACAGACTGCTGGACTTGATGGGCCTTGGTCTGATCCAGCAGGGCCTTTCTTATGTTCTTAAGCTGCCTTATACTGAATCAGACCCTTGGTCCATCAAAGTCAGCATTGTCTACTCTGACTGGCAGCAGCTCTCCAAGGTCTCAGGTCTTTCACGTCACCTATTACCTGGGTCTTTTTAACTGGAGATGCCAGGGATTGAACCTGGGTCCTTCTGCATGCCAAGCAGCTGCTCTGTCACTGAACCAGAGCCCCTCCCCAAACACCATTTTGAACTCAGGGCAGATAAAAGGTAAAGGTCCCCTGTGCAAGCACCGGGTCATTCCTGACCCATGGGGTGACATCACATCCTGATGCTTACTAGGCAGACTTTGTTTTACGGGGTGGTTTGCCAGTGCCTTCCCCAGTCATCTGCCCTTCACCCCCAGCAAGCTGGGTACTCATTTTACCGACCTCAGAAGGGTGGAAGGCTGAGTCAACCTTGAGCCGGCTACCTGAAACCAACTTCCATCAAGATTGAACTCAGGTCGTGATCAGAGCTTGGACTGCAGTACTGCAGCTTACCACTCTGTGCTACGGGGCCACCTCAGGGCAGATAACCCATGTGGAAATGGCCCTTGGGCATTCCAGTCTTGCTGTGAATTTTGCTCCAACGTCCATTCCCCCCCGGGCTGAAATCTAAAACGGCACCCCTGATTGTCACAAACCTGATTCTCTCTGGCATTGTTCCCGGACGGTGATGGTAGCGGATTTTGTGCTGACTGCGTTGGCAACAGTGCAGGTATAGCTTGCTGGCATATCTTCCGAGAGGTCCAGTTTCGTCCTCAGCACCTGGCCATCCTCAAAAGCTGAGTGCTTTCCCCCAACCAGCGCCTGGCCCCCTGGCCCTGCCCAGCTGTAGGTGAGATTGGTCCCCCTAGATGCTGCACAGGCCAGGAATAATTCACAGGATCCCGCCGACCTGTTTGGGTTGCTGTTCTCGCTGAACACTCGGATGGTTGGTGTGGAAACCACATCTGGAAGCAGAGTAGAGAAGTTGGAAAAGAACCCAGAATTTCCAGCTCACATAGCACTACCCTTCCATACCCCTCCTGCCAGTTTCGTGCCAAGTGTTTTCCTCCAAATGCCATAAACCATGCAAATAAATCACGTTTAAGTAGCAGTTGCAGGAAATGTCGGCAGAGGGAGATCACTGGGGTTGTGTGGGATGGGGAAATGACAGCGCATAATGAAAATTCCCCATCAACGGAGGATTCGAAACATCTGCTCACCCCAGCCTAGAATTTTTCATTCCTTTGAACTGAAGCCTTGAAACCATGGGGGCAAGAAGCATAATTTCACAGGGGGAGGGGAGCTGTGGTCCAAGAATCCATATCAACTAATAAGCTCTGGGCAAAATTTCACATTTTCAGGATCTTAGGGAACAAACCTAAAAGACAAACTCCGTAATGGTTTCAGGAAGGCAACCATGTTGGTCTGGAGTAGAAGAGCCAGATTCGAGTCCAGTAGTACCTTAGAGACCAACATGATTTTCGGGGTATAAGCTTTGGAGAATCAAAGATCTCTTCTTCAGATATACGTAGGAATGGAGAGCACTAAGCCTTTATATTTAGGGTTGCCAGGTCCCTCTTTGCCACCAGTGGGAGGTTTTGGGGGTGGAGCCTGAGGAGGGTGGGGTTTGGGGAGGGGAGGAACTTCAATGCTATAGAGTCCAATTGCCAAAGCGGCCGTTTTCTCCAGGTGAACTGATCTCTATCGGCTGGAGATCAGTTGTAATTAGCAGAAGAGCTCCAGCTAGTACCTGGAGTTTGGCAACCCTATTTATATTCCAGTCAGGATGTGGGAGGAGGATATAAGGACTGAGGGATCTTCCTTCCTGCTTGTACCTAACGAAGCGAGCTTTGAGGCTCCAAAGCTTATACCCTGGAAATCTTCTTGGTCTTTAGTGGTCTCGAATCTAGCTCCATAAAAGTTTGCAACTGATTTTCTTCTACGAGGATCCCCTCCCCAAAAACTACCCTTTGGGCATTGTGGTTTAATGAAGATGCTGAGATTTCTAACTCCATTTTTGCAGATTTCGCCATTCATTGGCTGAGATTTGTATCAGTTGCCATTAGACACACCACAAACTGGCTTAAAACTGATGTGTTTCTAGCGACACCATTGCCATGGAACCCACATGACACAGAGGACAGGGGATGACTTGTTAAAAATCAGAGACTGGGGGGAAAAAACAAACTGACCAGCCACATCCCTCTTCCTCCGGGGGACCGTACCGTAGACCGCCAGGTGGAAGATCTGTTTCTCCATCTCCCCCGTTGTGTTCACCAGCAGTGCTGAGAAGGTCCCGCTGTCTCCCAGGGCCACTGGACTGATCTCCAAAGTGAAGTTCGCGTGGAGTCGGCTCCTCCCGTTGAAACGGGATTGGTACTGGATCTGCGCGGTTCCCTCGAAGGAGATCGCCAACAGCTCTTCTACTGGGGTCAGAAACCTCCAGATGGTATCCCTGACATGAAAGCCAGGAGGGACTTTAGCCTTCAAGAACACGGGCTGTCCTTCAATTCCTAAAATCTGTACTGGAGCATTGGCAAGAACTGCCAGCACAACTAGAAAGGAAGTTACAAGCGACATTATTATCAGAGACTGAAGGACACTATTAATCGCTGTATAGAACTGCACAAGGACAGTTCCTCTCCTTGGAATTATGCTCAGTTTGCAAAACTTCTGAAAAGTTTCTGGGGCGGAGATTTACCTATTTTATTTATTATTTAAAACATTTTTTATATGCTGCCTTTCCAACCAGGGCAGTGAACCTCAGAGCAATTAAAACATTTCAAACATGAAAACCTTTAAAACATGAGATCCTTAGTAAGAAAGGGAAAGATTGTGCAGAACATCAAGATTTGAGTTAGAGAACAAAAAGCTTTTTGGGTTTTCAGAGGGTAGTTGTGTTGGCCGGCAGTAGGACAGCTAGATTCAAGCCCAATAGCACTTTAGAGACTGACAAGGTTTTTGGGGGTATGAGCCTTTGAAAGGCAAAGCGCCTTTAATCAGGTACCAGATACAATCTCTGATGAAGATAACTTTGACTCTCAATTGAATAAAGTTGGCCCATTTTCTCTCCCAACTGAGATGTCATCTCTCCTTGTTCTGCGTCTGTAGGCAACTGTCTATAGCCTCTGTTTTTATTCCACTGCTCCTCCAAGAAGCTCAGATTGATTACCGTAGTTCTCCTGTCCTTCATTTTATCCTCCCAACAACCACCCTGTGAAGTGGAAAAGAGCAAAGAGTCCAGTAGCACCTTAAAGACTAACAACATTTCTGGCAGCAGGTTAGGCTGAGAAAGAGTAACTGATCCAAGGTCACCTAGAGAGCTGGGGAGTTTTGAACCTTGGCCTCCCCAATCCTAGGATGACACTCTAAACAGGTTTACAGATATCCTATCCATGTTTTCCCTCAGACCTCCCTTTAGTAATGAATAAGACGCTCATGGACTTAGAACGGACCATCTTGAACTATGAGGTGAGGCCAGAAGGAAATGTGCACCCTCCTTCTGGGGTCATAGCACCCCATCTTTTCCAGTGCTCCCAGATTATCTTGAATTCTTAACAATTCCAACTTTTTAAAGATATTTCTTCTTGGCCAAACATAATGCCTTACCCCTCAATGAATTAACTGGCAGATTTTTGAAAACTCCACTCAAACAGAGGTCATTTATGCATGGGAGGTTTTGCCTTGGATTTGCAGCTCTCTAGATGCACATTTTCCCCATCCAGATTCTCAAACCTCTGCATGGGGGCTTATTTTTTAGTTTTGAGAATTTGGATGGGGAAAATGCACTTTTAGAGAGCGGAAAATCCAAGGCAAAACCTCCCATGCATAAATGGCCAGAGAGTCTGCCCATGTAGAAAGGCAAAGACAGAAACACTTGTCCATTTTTTATGCCATTATGATTTATATTCTTCTATAAGATCTTCTTGGATTACTCCATTGATTTTGCACTTTCCTGTATGTTCTCATGACTACCACTTAATCTATCTGCTGTCTGGTAATGATAAGGCTGTTACTCTATCCGTAGTTTACTACTTAACAGCCGCTTTGAAGATACACCAAAAGTTATAATCAAATTATGCCTAAATGCTCATTTGCATACAGGTGCCATTTTTGAACTGGACTAAACACGGCACCACACCATTTAGCCGCTAGTTGGAAAACCACTCAGGAGATTCATTCCCACATCTTCCAGACTCTGGTCTGAATTGGCACTGGATTGCACATGAATGATACAAAATTAAAAGGGTTTAGCTTAAAATTTTGGATTTTTTTTTTACAATAAATTTTTATTGGTTTTTATAGGATACAGAAAAAGAAAAGAGGGGGAAGGGGGAAGGCAAAAGCATTAAAACATAGCTGGGTCAGCGTCTGGATCAAGCCCCCATGAACATTCTTCACCCCTTAATATCTGTTATGGCTAATCTCGTAGTATCAAAGCTGTTGGGGCTACGAAGTTAATCAACAGTATTCCAAGTTTATGATCGTTCTCTCACAATGCATTTTTTCAATAAAACTTACGATCGTTTAGACTAAATAGGGTGAAAAGGCATGGTCGCTTTAGTCAACCTTTACTCCCTGATGCAGCCAGGATCGAACACACGTTCGGCAAAAACACATGCTTTCAATCCTGGCTGAATCCTGGCTGAAACAGGAAGTAAAGGAGGCTAAAGCGACCGTGCATTTTCACCCCTTTGGTCTAAATCTACATCTGATTCTTTAGCCACTTATATATAAACATTTCTACTAGAGTTAAACATATCGATCATAGAAGAGTTGCCACCTTTGCCTGTGGTCATCAATTGATTAAATTTTGGGTTGTTTTTTTTAAGTTGGAAAAGGAGAGCAGCTTTTCGGTTATCTTTTCCATCAAGAGACGGGCAAGAACCGGTTCTCTGGAGAGCAAAACATTTAAGTCGAGCTGTTTTGAAGGGCACAATTGAGGGAAAGAGCCAGATGGGTTTTAAGCAGGCGATTCTCCTTACCTGCATGCAGCACCAAAGTGAGCAGGATCCACCCCATCGCACCACCTCTCCAGAGCTCAAGCCACAAGAAGAGTGCGGGGAAGGTGGAATGAGTTCATGTGGCTATCCCGTGAAGGACGAGCTTTTGTTTTTCCCACAGGAAACCCCCTCGAGTTCTCTGAACTGGGGGGAATCCCACAGCGTTATCGGCGCCCAAGACAGAAAGCAGAAGTGAGGGGACAGTTTTGCCAAATAAAGGTCGAGTTCTGATGGGGAATCCTGCTTGGCAGTTGGCCAGTTTCAGGAAGGAATAAAAGCTGCCGTATTAAAATGTTTTCCTGTCGCTGTGATCTGATCGCATGGGCCCCCTTCAGGTTTCAGCCGCTTCCCCAGGGTCTCCAGGAGTTCAATTGTTGAATGGAAAAATGGACAGATCTTGCCTCCTGTACACAGACATTAAAAGTGTGCTGGGCAGCCAGCTGTTTTATGCTTAGGGGTGTTTGAATACCCGCAGGTTTTGGCTCATGTACTGTTTTCCGGTCACAAACGACGAGCTGGTTTTTCAATGGGCCGTTGGGCCGTTTGTGTACCTGTTCAGGGCTGTTAAGCAGATTGCTTCGACGATTTCTTCCTAACAATATAGTGTAATGCCTATAACAGTGATGGCGAACCTTTTAGAGACCGAGTGCCCAAACTGCAACCCAAAACCCACTTATTTATCGCCAAGTGCCAATACGGCAATTTAACCTGAATACTGAGGTTTTAGTTTAGAAAAAACAACTCATATTCACATCTTTTGCGTTAAATAGGGCTGTCAATTCGGTTCGGCCCGAACTGAAAATCAGCCGAATTTCCCTTGATTCGGCGGTTTTTAGTTCGGACGGATCCGAACTCAAAACTGGCGGGCAACCGGGGGGGGCCGAATTCAGCGAGTTCGGGAGTTCGGCGAATAAATTCGGCCAATTCGGCCGTCAGTAAGCAGCATAACCGTCAGTAAGAAGCATTCTCCTCCCCCGGCCAATCGGTGGCCAAGCTGGGTCTTCTTCTGGCCAATCAGTCAGGATTGAGTGCTGGAGGAATCAGCTGATGTGCGGCCGGCAGGGGAAAGAGAGAGAGAGAGGGAAATCCTCATGTGTGTGTGAGGGGGTGCTTGTGCACATTCGCTCCTTTCCGTGGCTGCAGGGGGCGCATTTTTTGGGGTACCGACCCCAAACTTTCAGGGGATATTCAGACAGGTTTTTTTAAGAGACCACCCAAGTTTTGTAAACATTGGGTCAGGGGGTCCCGAGATATGGGCTCCCCCCCTTTTTTCTTTCCATGGCTGCAGAGGGCTCATTTTTGGGTGTGCCGACCCCAAACTTTCAGCGGAGCATCAGACTAGGCTTCTTAAGATACCCCCCAAGTTTTGTAAACATTGGGTCAGGGCCCCCCGAGATATGGGCTCCACCCCTTTTTCCTCTCCCCCCTTTTCCATTTTCGTGGCTGCAGGGGGCGCTTTTTGGGGGGTTCAGCCCCCAAACTTTTGTCATAGCTTCAGAGAATCCCTCTTAAGAGACCACCCAAGTTTTGTAAAGATGGGTTCAGTGGGGGCTGAAATATTGGCTCCCCCCCCTTTTCTCTTTCCATGGCTGCAGGGGGCGCATTTTTGGGTGTGCCGATCCCAGACTTTCGGCGGAGCTTCAGTCAAGGCTTTTTAAGAGACCACCCAAGTTTTGTAAACATTGGGTCAGGGCCCCCCGAGATATGGGCTTTCCCCTTTCCCCTATTGGGATGAATGGATCACCCTCGAGAGATGCATACATATGGATCTTATATTGGATACAAATGGAATCATATTGGATTACCCAGCCTCCCAGCCCCTCCTGCTGGAACAGAAGACAGCCACAGTAAGACCCCTTTGGGGGCTTTAATCTATATTTTTTCTTTTCTGTGTGTGTGTGGGGGGGAAAGCAGAGTCTGTGTGTGTGTGTGGGGAGGGAGCAGTTTCTGTGGGTGGGGGGGGGAAGCCAAAGGGGGCTTTTGCCGGTTCTGCCTGGGGTGTGTGTTCCCCCTCCAGTCTCTCTCTCCCTGGTTTGAGGGGGGGGCTTCATTTTTATTCTTCAGGTTTTTCCTCATTCATAAGATCAGTTAGGTTATTGATGCTTGCTCAAAACTGGTTTTCAAATGGTGACTTAAAGAATGCATCTGCCTGGTCCCAAGTCCAATGCAAAAGGAGACATTCCACCCCCTCCTGCTCATTATGCATAGCTAGCTGCCTCTGTCCCTTTCCATGGTATGCAAACTCCCAGGTGTCAGGTGTTGCTATGCACTGTTGCAAAGGTTTTGCATTGCGTGCTTGTGTTGCTTTGCAGTTGTATTGTTTTGCAAAATTCTTCACACCTGCCCCGCCCTTTGCATATTTGCAAAGGGGTTGCTCTGCAGTTGTGTTGCTTTGCAAAGTTCTTAGCACCTGCCCCGCCCTTGCTCTCATCAGCTGTTTGTCGGGCCGGGAGCTTTGTGCGTAGGCGGCAAGCTCTGCGGAGAGATCCACATTAAGGGTGGGGGGGACCCCTTTCAGGGCCCATATCTCAGCCCCCCCTGACCCAATCTTTACAAAACTTGGGGAGTCTTTCAATATACGTCCTTTGAAGCTCTGCTGAAAGTTTGGGACCTCTAAGCCCAAAAATGCCCCCCCCAGAGCCGCGGAAAGGCGCGGTTGTGTTTTTAATGGCTTTATTCGGCCGAATTTTTTTCCCGAACTTTGAATTCCCGCCGAATTGAACGGATCCGAAGTGGGGGAGTTCGGACTTCGGCACGTACCGAACCCACAAGGGCCAAATTCGGCCGAATCCGAACTGTACCGAATTTTTTTTTTTGACAGCCCTAGCGTTAAAAGAAAAACACAATAACAGAGCTTTCAATGATACAAACAACTTTTTATTGAAAGGTAAAAGTTTGCATTTGGCATGCATCTCTCCAGGACTAGACCTCTGCTCAGCCACCGGACATTATTGTACATAAGTAAACAATTATACTGTGCCTGAACCTCCTCAAGGAGTGCTTGAAACTATCAACAATTCAGAGCACGAGCCATGATGTAATTCACCATTTTTGAGGACATCATCAAAAAAAATTGAGGGGGGGGGGCGTGGCAAGGTGCTCGGCCACAGCCTCCCCCATCCAAACTGAAGAGTTCTCTTGGAACTCTCTCAGCCCACACAGAGGCCGGCAATGGGCAAACCACCCCCGAAGGTCTCTTGCCTTGAAAACCCTGTGGGGTCACCTTAAGTCAGTGGTGACTTGACTGCACGCATGCACACGCACATGCCTCTCCACAAAGGAGAACCGAAGATGATTCCCCACTTCTACGTGAAAATTCCTGGAAGCAGGGAAATAAGAAAGGAGGAACAGGAAGGATCCATAAAAGAACAGGGGCTTTTTGTTCCATTGCAGCCTTGTCTCCTCTTTCCTGGGAACTATAATTCCCAAAAACCCTTGCAAGTGAGTGAGTGAGTGAGTGAGTGAGTGAGTGAGTGAGTGAGCGAGTGAGAGAGTGAGCGAGTGAAAGAGTGAGAGAGTGAGAGAGAGGACTGAACCCTCTGAAGACTGGTGGGGGCCCCCGACAAACTGCTGAGCTGCCCTGCAGCTCAGCTGAGAGGGGGCGTGGCAAGGTGCTGGGCCACAGCCTCCCAGTCCAAACTGAAGAGGGGCGGGGCGCCCGACAAACAGCTGAGCTGCGGCTGCAGCTCAGCTGACAGAGAGGGAAGGGCTTGTCCCGGGTGCAAGGAGAGGGACAGCGTGAGCACAGGCTTGGGGAGCATGGGCTTGGGGAGAAGGAGCACTGCCCTCAGTGCCTTCACCACAGCAACACGGCACAGCCCTTGGCAGACATGACGGTTCCGCGCGTGCCCACAGAGAGGGCTCGACGTGCCGGCTGTGGCACGCGTGCCATAGGTTCGCCAACACGGGCCTATAATCTTCATTATTATTGGAAATGTATGTTTTTATACTCAGTCCGCATACTCACACTTATAAAGATGCTAAGCCCGGGGTATAAGGGTTAACATCTAGCACAATACCATATTCTGCACACATATATAATGGCAATACCCCATGTATAAGGGGTCAAGTATTATTCTTTGGTTTCTATTCACTCCTGTGTGATCATTGAGTTAGCATAAACTAGCAGCCATTATGAATCAGGAGCCAGTGAGATCATCCTTGCAGGCCTGGTACGGCTAGCCGCCCTATTGAGGCCCAAGACAATGATTTAGGGATGTCAGATAGGAATGTTAAGTTTCGTTTCTCCATTACAGGTCATGTAGCCACCTAAATCCATGCCTCAAAACCACCCTGATAGGATATGCAGATCCAAATGTGTCCATTATTGGGTCTTTGTGTCTCTACGCACTATATTACGTATATTGTAACACCCCTGACCAGAAGTTATAAACGTTGTTGCAATCCTTTGTTCTGGGGTGTGAATTGTCCTGCGCATTTGGGGCAGTTCTCACCCGGTATGTATACTGGGCCTAATAAACAAACCGCTTTGAACTCTCAACCTCCCACTGTGTTATCGTCATTGGGAATTAATACAATAATACAGGCATATCAATAGTACTACACAACTGGCTTTTTTGCGCATGGGTGTCATCACACAGCCTGATGAAGTTCTGTCCCCCTCCCCGTCCTTCGGTTCTGCTGCCTCATTTGGCGGGCATTTGCTCAAATGGTTAAATTGGTCACAAATCATAAAAGGCAGTTATAAATAAATGCTGTTTTTAAAAGAATCTCCCGTTATTTCCCAAACCAGGGCTAGCTACCCTACTAATAAACATCCTAACAAGAGTGCATTACAAATCAGAAAACAGTGCCATAGAAACTACACAAGACATGACATAAGAAACGCAAAAACTGCATTACAGAAATTAGAAAACAATACAGTAAAAACAAAGAATCTGTAAAATAAATAGTGCCATAAACTAGAATCATAGAATCATAGAGTTGGAAGGGGTCACCATGGCCATCTAGTCCAACCCCCGGCACATTGCAGGAAATTCCAAACTACCTCCCCCTGTACACTTCCAGTGACCCCTACTCCATGCACAGAAGACTACAATGAGAAGAAGAAGAATAGGTTTTTATACCCCGCTTTTCTCCACCCTAAAGAGTCTTAAAACAGCTTACAATCACAATCCTTTCCTCTCCCCACAAGAGAGACCTTGTGAGGAAGGTGGAGCTAAGAGAGTTCAGAGATAACTGTGACTAGCCCAAGGTCACCCAGCAGCGTGGTGTAGTGGTTAAGAGCGGTGGTTTGGAGCGGTGGAGTCTGATCTGGAGAACCGGGTTTGATTCCCCACTCCTCCACATGAGCGGCGGAGGCTAATCTGGTGAACTGGATATGTTTCCCCACTCCTCCACACGAAGCCAGCTGGGTGATCTTGGGCTAGTCACAGCTCTCTCAGCCCCACCTACCTCACAAGGTGTCTGTTGTGGGGAGAGGAAGGGAAGGTGATTGCAAGCCAGTTTGATTCTTCCTTAAGTGATAGAGAAAGTCAGCATATAAAAACCAACTCTTCTTCTTCTTCTTCTGAACGGGATTTATTTCCCCACTCCTACACATGAAGCCCGCTGGGTGACCTTGGGCCAGTCACACTCTCTCAGCCTCACCTACCTCACAGGGTGTCTGTTGTGGGGAGGGGAAGGAAAGGTGATTGTCAGCCGGTTTGATTCTGCCTTAAGTGGTAGAGAAAGATGGCATATAAAAACCAACTTCTTCTTCTTCTTCTTCAGGATGCATATGGAGGAGTGGCGAATTGAACCTGGTTCTCCAGATTACAGTCTGCTGCTCTTAACCACAACACCCTTACTCCTTTATTAAAGCATCCTCCTGAACAATTCTGATTTTACTACAGCTCTGTTCTCTTTATAACCCCCGCTAAATAATGTGGTTTTCCCATCCCCTATGTAATTCTCACAACACTTTGAGGTAGATTTGGTTGAGAGAGAGACGGAGTAGGGTTGCCAGGTCCCTCTTCACCACCGGCAGGAGGTTTTTGGGGCGGGGATTGGCCAGGGATCCTGGAGGTGTTTTTTTTTTGTGTGTGTGTGTGTGTGCCATCTCCTGGGCATGGAATAGGGGTCACTGTGTGTGTGTGGGGGGGGGGTAAGGTAGTTGTGAATTTCCTGCATTGTTCAAGGGGTTGGACTAGATGACCCTGAGGGTCCCTTCCAACTCTACAATTCTATGATTCCTTCTGAATGTTTCATGCACTTGGCTTCTATGCTTACCTTGGTTTAGTCTGTCTCAGTTTTGATTTTTTTTTAAGACTTCGCTATATCTGTTACTTATCTTATTATTTCCAGTTCACTGTGGATTAAAAAAAACCAAAAACCCATTGAACTGTTCTGAATTCCTCAGAGGTATCCCAAACATGTTTTAAACAAACAAATCAGAAACAATTTCGTCCGCTCAGCCTTCCCCTTTGAGATCATCCTAGGATTTATTAGACGGTCCTCAAAGGTGTTTGCAGTCCCTCCCAGATGTATGTCACTCGAGCGTGGATGACACTGGTGAATGGGGTATGAGCCTCTAGGATGACTGCAGCATGTCTCTTCAGAGGTGTGATTGTTATGGTGATTCAGTTGAAGGCACTTCCGGCCTTCTTGCATGTGACAAACTGCAAGATTCGACCCAATTGCCAGAGGTTAGGAGCCATTTCTCTGCAACTGCCACTCATCAGTTGCTAATGGAGGTCAGAGGGAGTGAAGTTGCAACAGATATGAGGGAAAGGACTTTCTAACAGCTTATTTTGGAGGTGCGTTGTTACTAGGGTTGCCAACCTCCAGGTAGTCAGTACAGGAGCCAAGTGCATACAAAGTGCAAAAAACTTTATAAGCTACCAAAATGACATAACAATACAGCTATACACACTATATACACTATTAAGCTGAAACATACAAGCTAAGACAAACAACGTGACTGTACGAGGTGGAAAAAAGTGTCAAAATGACACAGCTAATGTTCATAGAGTCTCTCTCAATTGTAGGAGAAGTGGTATCCAAAGGATTTTCAACGAGGTTCCCAATGAGGAGACGATCGTTTCGAGTTCACAATGAACAGATCTTCATCAGTCCTTCAACGTCCTCTTGTACATTCATTCATTCAAATATTCTCCCATAACGGGTAAGATTTCAAAAAATGCCAAATCATTATTATTTCCCATGAAGGGTAAGAGACATCACTTCCCACTTGGGGTTAGACAATAGACAATAGAGTAGGTGTCACTTGAACCGGAAGGTGGTGGGCATTCTAAAGGCAAGGTGCCACCACAGAAAAAGCCCTGTCTCTAGTCGCCACCTGCCTCGTCTCAGAAGGCAAGGAAACAGAAAGCAGGGCTTGAGAGGCAGATCTTAATTTGTAGGCTGGAAAGTACAAGGGGAGACGGTCCTTCAGGTACCCTGGTCTGAAGCTGTTTAGGAACTTAAAGGTAAGAACCAGCACTCTGAATTGCGCCTGGAAAAAAGATGGGCAGCTAGTGCAGATCTTTCAGCAAAGGGCTGATACCATCCTTGTAACCAACTCCTGATAATAGCCTGGCCACCGTGTTTTGGACCAACTGAAGTTTTCCGAACAGTTTCCAAACCATAACTAAATAGCACTGATTTCCTCAAAATTATGCCAATACAGTAGCCTGAGTCTAACTTGTAGGGAGTCACCCAAACTCAGTTATTACAAAGGCCGGGAATAATTGCAAGGTGGACAGGAGAGGTGTGCATTCACTTCCTGCCCAGCAAACGCTAAAACAGACAGAAAGGAGAGTCACATCCTCTTTTTACCAGTGTTGAACGTATAATGTGCTTCTTCTTCTGGGGCAAGTCTCAGTCCCAGGAAGTACATGATACGGCAGCTTTGTAATGCTGAGCTGGTCAGGGTTCCCAGTCAATGACTGGATGGGTGACCTCCTAGGGACCCTCCCCCCGTATGCCCCCTCCGTAGGGACCCCTTGAGATAATGGACCATTATCTCACCACAACTTTCTTCCTTTCTGCTCCCAGTATAGCTTCCCCATCTCTTCCCCTTCAGCTACTCAATGGATGCCCATGTAGGGTTGCCAACCTCCAGGTACTAGCTATTACAACTAATCACCAGCCGATAGAGATCAGTTCACCTGGAGAAAATGGCCATTTTGGCAATTGGAGTCTAGGGCATTGAAGTCCCACCCCCTCCCCAAACCTCGCCTTCCTTAGGCTCCACCCCAAAAATATCCAGGTATTTCCCAAGCTGGAGCTGGCAACCCTATGCACATGGTAGAGCTCAGATTTCAGTGCTACCCCAACCACATGAAAGGTCATGTCCACCTAGGCAAGCTCTAGATCAGGGTCCCCAACACCTTTTCTGGCACCCACCAAGTGCTTTTAGGAAGTGGTTGGGGCCAGGTAGGCCTTTTGCCCAGCAAGGCTTCTGATTGACTATTGGAGATTTGAGTGGCTGTGAAAATTTTTAAAATGTTGCTTTGGCATCAGCTGCTACCCCAGCACAAGGATCTACACTGTGTTACTGAAGTTAAGCTGTGGCAATCATTCTGTGGCTGGTTCTGCCTCCTGCGGCGACCATACTGTGGCAGCCATTCTGTTGCTGCGTCCACCGTGCCGTGTCAGAATTCCAAATGTGCCCGCAGGCTCAAAAAGGTTGGGGACCCCTACTCTGACGGGCTGAAGAAGAAAAAGAAGAAGAAGAGTTGGTTTTTATATGTTGACTTTCTCTACCACTTAAGGAAGAATCAAACCGGCTTACAATCACCTTCCCTTCCCCTCCCCACAACAGACACCCTGTGAGGTAAGTGGGGCTGAGAGAATGTGACTAGCCCAAGGTCACCCAACTAGCTTCATGTGGAGGCGTGGGGAAACAAATCCAGCTCACCAGATTAGCCTCCGCCGCTCATGTGGAGGAATGGGGAATCAAACCCAGATCAGAATCCACCCCTTCAAACCACCGCTCCTAACCACTACACCATGCTGAAGGGTAGATTTTGGTTGAATGTTAGTAGGAAATTCCTAATGGTAAGACCTGTTTGGCAGAGGTGGAGGTCTTCTCCACTGGAGGTCTTCAGTCAGAGGCTAGACACTCATCAGGTCATTTAGTTTAGGATTTCCTGTATCTTAGAGGAGGACGGATTGGACCAGCGTCTCCTAAACTGTGGGTCCGAACCTAAAAATTTGGTTTCAAAGCCTGTGATAGCTAGTCCTAGGCTTTTGCGGTTTTATTGATATGTGCATGCTGTTTTTTGTTTGTTTTTAAAGGGGTCACCATGCTTAGTAAATTTGGAGTTGCGAATCACCATACAAAAAGATTGGGAACCACTACATTACTTAATGCAAGTGCTGTCAAGTCTCAATGCCTTATGTCGAGCTCAGCAAGGGGCTTTCAAAGCAAGTGAGAAGCAGCGGTGGGAAGAAAAGTAGGACATAAACAAGCAAACAAATATTACTAAAACGCCGCCAATTTCACTCGAAGCAAAATTTCTCTTTGCATTTGGTGGCTCCGACTTGGGCAAATCTCCCGAGGAATCTCAATGGGCGTGATTCTTCTCGGGTGGGATCTGCCCGTCCCCTTGATGTACTCAAAAAAAGGCCCCTGGTGACCTCGACCATCCTGCGCTCCAAACAACCACGTTTCCCCTGCCGTGAAAAATAGCCGCGACCTGCACTGCAAGCGAAAGGATGTCCGATTGTCATTTCGTTGCTGACTAAAAATGTGACTGGCAGGGAAACTGGGCGAGGACCGGCTCATTCACCTTCTTCGAGTGGCTCCGTCACCTGGCAATTCACCCCAAAGGCATCCCCACCCGGCAGGGAGGAGCCAGGTCCGACAGGTGAAAAGAACGCAGCTCCTCTGGGCTTCTACTCACAGCTCTCCCTGCCTGAGCCTTCTTCAGTCCTCGAGGAAGGATTGCTCGGGGCCACTGTGTGGGGTTACTTCTTGGAACCATGCCTGGGACGTGGACTTTCCAGCTCGTCCTTTTGTGTCTGGCACCAGGTAAAGCTCGCTTGGATGGTAGAAGACCGAGATGACAGTTTTGCAAGGGGTGCGTAATACCCACCACACGGGCCATCTATGCTCGTTCCCAGATTGCTTCTGGCCTCAAGTCAAGGTGCTGGTATTGACCTTAAGAGCCCTATGTGGCTTGGGGCTGCTGTACCTTAACCTACCAGTCCACTCCAGTCGAACGTAGGTTCGATCCTGGCTGAATCCTGGCTGAAACAGGGAATAAAGGCTAAAGCGATCATGCGTTTTCGCCCATTGGTATTGTTTCATTAAATATTTTTAACCAGGCACCTGGTTGGCCGCTGTGTGAACAGACTGCTGGACTTGATGGGCCTGGGTCTGATCCAGCAGGGCTTTCTTTATGTTCTCATATTTTACAGTTACTTTTTAAAGTGTTGATTGGGGGCCTTGGGGGGCCCTACTTGGGTGGAAGGCCCCATAGAAGGTTTTAAATAAGTAAATAAATATATTTTGGCTATCTCAGGATGGATTCTGAGACAAAGGTTCCCCTCAGTTGTGCAACACCATGAGGACTTTTCAAATGAAAACAAGTTCCCAGGCCTCAAGGCTGCAAAGAGAAACTTGAAGGTCTATGGGTAACTCCTGGGGAAATTTCAGAAGCCGAAATGGTGATTGGATTGGGAGTGAGGTTAAATTTGAAATCGGCAACTAGCATTTGAAAGAAGATGATCCTCAGTAATTGGTCCAGTACAATCCTGGATTATACCACTTCAGACAGCAAATGTACATATGTGTACATTTCCCTGCTCTTGGAAAACTAGTATGTCAGGAAGAAGGCAAACGGTTATGAAGACACATTAAATATATACAAACATATCACATTTACACACACCTATACACACACTTAACATACAATATATAATGTCTGTTAAACAGACATATATTGTATGTTAAGTGTGTGTATAGGTGTGTGTAAATGTTATATGTTTATATATATTTAATGTGTCTTCATAACCGTTTGTTAGTATTTGGATGGGTGACCACCAAGGAAGTCCAGGGTTGCTATACAGAGGAAGGCACTGCCAAACCACCTCTGTTAGTCTCTTGCCTTGAAAACCCCATAAGGGGTCGCCATAAGTCGGGTGCGACTTGACGGCACTTTACACACACACACAATAACCGTTTGTACTGCTTATAATATATGTTGCAACTTTTTTCATGTCATATTGGAACAGCAGAAGAATATTCTTTATTTTGGTTATTGTGCTAAGAAGAAGGCAAAGCCAAGATCTTACCACCGTTATTTAGTTTGATGTATGTATGGAGTTTTTGTTTTAAGTAAGAGCCCCTGATGAGATTCCCCATGACTGTCTGTCTGAGGTCGTGCAATCCTAGCACACTTTTTACTACATGATCAACTGTTTGCTTAAATTGGTGTCAGGTCCAAGGAGACAACCAAGGTGACTGATATTGTAGGGCATGTGCCAGCTTTAGTTCTGGGCAAGATACAAGACCATCAGGGTCTCCTGTTATGAAAACCTTTCTCGTTGGATCCACCAATTTGAGCAGATCTTTGTAGAAGCACTTTTCCAAATCTGGCAATTGAAATTTCACTCAGGGTGTCACCTGCCTCTCTCTCTTTCCCCCAACTAGCTCTGGTACCTGCTGTAAAAATCCAGGCCAAAGGGCGGGAGGTCATCTACTTGGCCAAAGGCGATTCGATCAAGTTGGGCTGTCCGTACGAGTTGGAACCAGAAGACAACGGTCCGAACACCCTGGACATTGAATGGACACAACTGAATGCTGACCCCACAAATCTCGATCATGTGGTGAGTGTGTGTCGTCAGCCCCTGGAAGGGATGTCGCATTTGGAGAGTCTGTTTTTTGGGGTAGAGAAGAATCAAGGTGGTTTGCTTACAGTTGCATGGTCTACTTTTCCTTAACTAGAACCCCCCTAGTTTCCATTCTGAGTTTCCACGGGAAGTATTAACACAGGCAGTTAAACGAGCTATATTGTGGTCATCTTCTCTGCCTCTCAAGTACTGTTGGCAAGGCTGGGGAAGAAAGCCTCCCCTATGCAGTGGGCAACTGTAATAATGACTGGGACTAGGGGTATCAATTAGGGTTGCCAGCTCCGGGTTGGGAAATACCTGGAGATTTTTGAGATGGAGCCTAAAAAGTTGGGGGGGACGGGACTTCAATGCCATAGAGTCCAATTGCCAAAGCGGCCATTTTCTCCAGGTGAAGTGATCTCTATTGGCTGGAGATCAGTTGTAATAGCGGGAGATCTCCAGCTCCTGCTTGGAGGTTGGCAACCCTAGTATCAATGCAAAAATCTTACACCGATTTTGGTGGTCTTTTCTCAAGCAATTTCGGTGGCCCTTTCTCTTCTCTGAAGAGATGTTTGCATACATTCCAGAAAGCCCTTGTGAAAGGCCTGCTGGCAATGATACAAGTCAATTCGCGACCTTCCTGTATTGATTCAACTGTGCTGTTCTCTGGTTCCTGCCCACCAGATTCTTAGCTACCAAGACCAGCAAGTTATCCGTCCTGGATACCTGTATATGCAGAAGAGACCGGGTCCCGCAGTCCAGGATCCGCGGCATTTGGGTCACTCTGGTTTACAGCAGACTGTGTTGGTCAGACCAAACGACCACCATCTTGGTTCCATGGGCTCGGTCGGTGACTGCTGCTATGGCCTGCAACAGAGAGTAAACTTTGCGATCCCAGACCCGAGCCAATACGACGCCTCCATCAATCTGCAGAACGTGCAGGTTACTGACTCAGCGACTTATGAGTGCAAGGTGAAGAAAACTACTGTGGCCTCCCGCAAGGTGACAGTCACAGTGCTAGGTGAGTCCTGCAAAATAGCAAAAATATCTTCGAGTTGTGGTGGATGTTAACGCAAGTGTGCAGCAGAGGTGGAAAAGGCAAATGGAATTCATGAAACCGCCTTACACTGAATCAAATTATTGGTTTATCAAAGGCCATTTATGCAGGGTCAATTTTGATGCTTGCTCAAAGTTCTTTTTTTAAATGCGACCTTTAAAATGCCTATTCATGGTCCCGACGCAAAAAGATAAATTCCACCCCCCACTCCTTCGTTCCTTCAATTAGCAACCGCCGTTTGCATAGCTAACGTGTGGCTGTGATTTTGCATGCTTCCTTGAGGGGATTCTTTGAGGCAGGGGCAGGGCAAACACAAAAAGTTGTGTTAAAGGGGCTCTTAAAAAATGCGAAGCAGGTATGTGCTGGCTTCGCAGTCACTTCCTGAATGACGGTTCAACGTGAAAAACTAAAAAAAAAATATGCAGGGCACTTCAGCCTGGAATGCGCTAATTACCAAGCATAAATGGCCACAGTGATGTGACCTGGATGGCCCAGGCTGGCCTCTCATTTCTTGGAATCTAAGCAGGGTCGGCCTTGGTTAGTACTTGCATGGGAGACCATCAAGGAAGTCCAGGGTCGCTACACAGAGGCAGGCAATGGCAAACTACCTCTGTTCATCTCTTGTCTTCAAAAACTCTACAGGGTCGCCATAAGTTGGTTGTACTTTGACCGCACTTTCCACCACCAAGCTGCATATTTAGACAATAAATCAGGATTTAGACTCTGCCTAGCAGCTCTCACAGGTAGAGATCTTTCATGACACCTAATGTGTGTGATTTTGCCATCAAGTCACAGCTGACTTACGGTGACCCCATGGGGTTTTCAAGTCAAGAGGCATTCAGAGGTGGTTTGCCATTGCTTGCCTCTGCATGAGCTGAGAGAGTTCTGAGAGAACTGTGACTGGCACAAGGTCAGCCAGCAGGCTTCATGTGGAAGAGAGGGGAATCAAATCCAGTTCTCCAGATTAGAGTTTGCCGCTCTTAACCACTACACACGCTGGCTCACATATCACTTACTACCTTATGCTTTTTAATCTGGAGATAACCAAGGATTGAGCCTGGGGACTTGTTGCATGTGCAAAGATGTCTAACACTGAGCAGTGACTTCTCCCTAATTACATGCTACGGAAAGAGACACAAAATTAAAACACCCAGTATCATAACACCTTTGCCTAGATCTACAATGCAGCTGCATATGGAATATTATGTAATGCTCCGGTACATTTCAAAAAGGCTATCGTAGAATAGGAAAAGGCGAAAACGAAAAGGATCAAGGCATTGGATTGGACCTCCTTCCCAGGGAGGAAAGGCAAAGGAGTTTTCAGCTTATCAGGTTAGAGGAAAGATGGCTAAGGGAAGACATGAGATTTGCTCCTAGCTGTTGTGTTTTGTTATCGTTTGCCCTTCCACCTTCTCTGTCCGCTTCCCCTTCTGTTTTTGTTCCTCTTTATACAATTATCTTGCTTTTTTTAAAAAAAAGAAAACCTGCGGGCAGAGTTTTGTTCCTTTTAACTTAATAATTGAAACAGTGCCCAGTATAACAATAGTAATAGTAATAATTGTTGTTATTGTGACATTCTGAACAGTAAGAACAGAGAGAATGAATTATCATTCTCTGTAATATTAGAACTCCAGTGATAAGGGGGTTCAGGGTAGACAAGAAAGTGTGGGGTGGATTCAGACTAAATTTTCCATCAGCAGTATAGAATTTCCTGCCTCCCTCTTCCTACTGCAGCCCACTGATCTCCACAAAATGTGGCTCCTGGGGGATAGGTAGATTTGCCAATCTCCAGGTCAGGCCTGGAGATCTCCCAGAAGAAGAAAGAAGAAGAAAGAGAAGAAGAGTTGGTTTTTATATGCTCTGTCTGGCTTGCAGGCCGGATAAGAGCTCTCAAGCGGCCGGATCCGGCCCGTGGGCCATATGTTTGACACCCCTGCTCTAGTTTAATTGCCGCAGGTGTCTGTGTACAGCAATGGCATTCTGGAAAGAAGAAACAAACAAAGGCATGTCAGCTCATCCGAAAAGGCAGTGTCTAGCAAGGTCCAGATGTCCCTGTCTGAAAACAGGATACTGGGTTATAGGCCTTTGTTGTTAGGGTATCCAACCTCCAGGTACTAGCTGGAGATCTCCCACTATTGCAACTGATCTCCAGCCGATAGAGATCAGTTCACCTGTAGAAAATGTCCTCTTTGGCAATTTGTTGGCATTTAAGTCCTTCCCCTCCCCAAACCCTGCCCTCCTCAGGCTGCGCCCCCCAAAATCTACAGGTATTTCCCAACCTGGAGCTGGCAAGCCTGTTTGTTGTGATGTTGTGAGCAGGGCCCTTGCGCTATTTTTTGAGGGATTGTTGTTTATCGTCTTGCTCTCTGAGCTGAACTTCATCAGCCTTCAACCAACTACGGTCACTTCTTTCCATCAGAGAGACCCTCCGTCCCCCAATGCTCGATCGATGGCCGTGTGTCCCTGGGCCGTGACGTCACCCTGCGATGCTCCTCCCGGGCCGGATCATCCCCCCTCATCTACCAATGGACCAAAGTCGGTACCTGGATGCCCCCATCGGTCATAAAGGGTAAGAACCAGTGACAAATGAGGGACTGATTTATTTGTTTTGCTGACTTTCTACTCCAACGGGGACCCAAAGTGGAGGGAAGAGTCTATGGCATTATATCTTGCTGAGCTAGGATTGCCAGGTCCCTCTTCGCCACCGGCGGGAGATTTTTGGGGCGGAGCCTGAGGAGGGCGGGGTTTGGGGAGGGGCGGGACATCAATGCCATAGAGTCCAATTGCCAAAGTGGCCATTTTCTCCAGGTGAACTGATCTCTATCGGCTGGAGATCAGTTGTAATAGCAGGAGATCTCCAGCTACTACCTGGAGGTTGGCAACCCATGCTGACCCCTCGTCTAAACCTCCAGATCGCCAGGATTTTCTCAACCCAGAGTTGGCAGTCCTGTTTCACAGATCTCTGTCTGGATACCACATCCTACATCAGGGGTCTGAAAACTGCGGATCCCGAGCCGCATGCGGCTCTTTGGCCCATTGAGTGCGGCTCTCCGAACTTGGTTCGGAGCCCCTGCTGTCGTGCCCGCTCGCACCGGCAGCCGGGCTGCGGAGCCGGCGTGCCTGAGAGAGAGAGAGAGAGAGAGAGAGAGAGAGAGAGAGAGAGAGAGAGAGAGCAGGCAAGCGGACGCGCTGTCTCCCCCCGCCCTCTATTTCCCTTGCCCTCAATGGTTGGGAGGCTAATGCCTCCCCTCCACTCTAGACGCGCGATTGCTGGGCGGGCGGCTCGGCGGTTCCTGCCCCCCCTGCCTATCAGCTGTTGGGCGGGGCGGGCTTCCTTTGGTAGACCTGGCCTCCGGCTGAGTCCCATTGGGAGGCCATGTCTACCCACTGGCTTTCTTGGCGGTAGACCTGGACTCCGAGGAGGGGAAAAAGTCCCCCTTCAGAGGCCAGGTCTACCAATTGGCTTCTATGGGCCTCCGGAGGCAGGTCTACTGCCAAGAAAGCCAATGGGTAGACCTGGCCTCCCAATGGGACTCATCCAGAGGCCAGGTCTACCAATAGGCTTTTATGGCGGTAGACCAGGCCTCCAGACGAGGACTCCGGATGGGGAGGGGGAAATGGCAGGGACTTACAATTTAATTTTTATCAATAAATAAGATCACTATTAAGTAGGATATCAAGTTTTATTCAGTGTACCTATAGTTTAATTAAGACTTAAAACTTTAATTAAAGTTTATTAAGTTAATAAACAGTGTACCTACCTATATAGTTTAAGTTTAAGAAATTTGGCTCTCAAAAGAAATCTCAATCGTTGTACTGTTGATATTTGGCTCTTTTGACTAATGAGTTTGCCGACCCCTGTCCTAGATGGACAAGCATCTTTTTTAACTGTCCTTATCTGGCACCCCTCTCCTCTGAAGGACCAAACCCTGGTGACCTGGTCATCAGGAACCTGTCCAAGGACCATGTGGGATTCTACCGGTGCGACGCGGCCAACAAAGTCGGATCAACCCAGTGTGTTCTGGAAATCGATCTTGCAGCAGGTAAGCGACTCGCATTTAGCGTCTGGATAATTAATTCCAAATAACGTGATTGTCTGGTAGAGCCGTGAAGCCAGGAATAGTCCCAAGTGGTGCTAGATTTCTAAAAATCGAAACTTCTTACCCTTAAGGATGTAAAGATATGCTTTAAAACGTGTGGGTCTTTGGCAAAATCTCTGGAAACGGAGGTCTTGCTGAACAAAATATCCAGAGCGTGAGGCTCTGCCCCCACCCCTGAATAGCAGTTGCGGAAGAAGTTATGCAGTGTAGTCACAACTAGGGTTGCCAGGTCCCTCTTCACCACCGGCGGGAGGTTTATGGGGCAGAGCCTGAGGAGGGTGGGGCTTGTGGAGGGGACTTCAATGCCATAGAGCCCAATTGCCAAAGCGGCCATTTTCTCCAGGTGAACTGATCTCTATCGGCTGGAGATCAGTTGTAACAGCAGGAGATCTCCAGCTACTGCCTGGAGGTCGGCAACCCTATAAACAGATGTACTGAGAAGTAAATCCTAAATTATTCAGTGGGTTTTATTCTCAGAAACGTGTCTTTGGGATTTCAGCTTTTGGGGCAGAACTTTACGTCTATATTTCTCCTTTTAAAATCCAGCCAAATTAAGTCATGCCGGTGCCTTGGGTTCTGTCTTAACTCAGCATCCCTCTCTCTCCCTGCAGGTGCCAATCAAGTGGGCATCATTGTGGGGGCCGTCTTTGGCTCCGTCCTCTTGCTGCTGCTGCTTCTCGGTCTCATCTTGGGGCTGGTCTACTGTTGCAAGCGGAATCGGACCAAGGAGCAGTGCAATCAGATCAGGTGACCGAACAAAAGGCTCCGTTGCAACGGGTGATCTGAATGGCCGGCACGGTGGTTACGAGTGGGGGACTCTAATCTGGAGAACCGGGTTTGATTCCCCTTTCCTCCACATGAGCGGCAGACACTAATCTGGAGAACCGATTTGGTTTCCCCACTACTCTGCATGAAGCCTGCTGGCTGACCTTGGGCTAGTCACAGTTCTCTCAGAACTCTCTCAGCCCCACCTACCTTACAAGGTGTCTGCTGTGGGGAGGGGAAGGGAAGGTGACCGTAAGCCGGTTTGATTCTCCTTAAAAGGTAGAGAAAGTTGGCATATAAAAACCAACTCTACTTCTTCTTACACAACTGTTGAAGACCATGCTGTGGTTCTCTCAACCATTTTTGCTCCACCACCCCCTTTCCCCATTGTTCAGAATATAATTCCCCCCTTCCCAAGGTAGTCTAACTCAAAAACACCAACTACAATTTTACAGATTGTACATAATCTGCAGGGTTGCCAGCTCTGGGTTGGGAAATTCCTGTAGATTTGAGGGTGGAGCCTAGGGAAACTGCGGTTTGGGGAGGGGAAAGACCTCAGCAGGGTATAAATCCGTAGAGTCCACCCTCCAAATTAGGGTTGCCAGCTCCAGGTTGGACATTCCTGGATATTTGGGGGTGAAGTCTGGGGAGGGACTTCAGCCAGATATAATTTAATAGAGTCCACCCTCCAAAGCAGCCATTTTCTCCAGAGGAATGGATCGCTGTTGTCTGGAGATCAATTGTAATTCCAGGAGACCTCTCCAGATCTCACCAGGAGGTTGGCAGCCCTACAAAGCAGCCGTTTCCCCCCCCCCCCAGGAGGGAACTGATTGCTGTTGTCTGGAAAACAGTGGTAATTCTGAGCGATCTCCAGGCTTCACCTGGAGGTTGGCAACCTTATGTAGAACGCGGGTCAGGCGCTCTGAAAATTGGGCGCCTTCGACTGGAAAGGTCACTGAACTGCACGTGACCACGCAGCTTCCTGCAG
Source organism: Euleptes europaea (assembly GCF_029931775.1). Taxonomy (NCBI): domain Eukaryota; kingdom Metazoa; phylum Chordata; class Lepidosauria; order Squamata; family Sphaerodactylidae; genus Euleptes; species Euleptes europaea. Next base: position 89,843,563 of record NC_079318.1, on the reverse strand, counting down.
AAGGAAGTTGCAAGGAGTCATTTCTGTTTACGTACAACTGAAACAATCTGAGCAGAGGATGACTCTCTAAAACAGTGTGATGCCTCCGGCCCCTTCTGCTAAATCACATGTCCTCGAAGCCTCCTGGTGAACTGCAGAAGTCCAGACTTCAGTCTCCTTAACTGGCTACCTTCCAAGTTTGCCGAACGATATTCGGTCCATCCCCTTCTTGAGTGTGTGTGTGTGTGTAAAGTGCTGTCAAGTCGCAGCCGACTTATGGCAACCCCTTTTTGGGGTTTTCATGGCAATTGACTAACAGAGGTGGTTTGCCAATGCCTTCCTCTGCACAGCAACCCTGGACTTTCTTGGTGGTCTCCCGTCCAAATACTAACCAGGGCTGACCCTGCTTAGCTTCTGAGATCTGACAAGATCAGGCTAGCCTGGGCCATCCAGGTTGCCATCAGCCACCAAAGGCCATGGAGCAAACATCTTATAGAGTTGGGGACATCTTCTAGTAGGGTTGCCAACCTCCAGGTACTAGCAGGAGATCTCCCGCTATTATAACTGATCTCCAGCCGATAGAGATCAGTTCCCCTGGAGAAAATGGCCGCTTAGGCTATTGGACTCTATGGTATTGAAGTCCCTCCCTTCCTCAAACCCCACCCTCCTCAGGCTCCACCCCCAAAGCCTCCCGCTGGTGGCAAAGAGGGACCTGGCAACCCTGTCTTCTAGTTGTTAGCTGAGATGGCTCTTCCCTTGACACATTGCAATAACATTCCCATTACATTATATGAAATGCGATTGAGTCATGTTTTGCAGAGAGTGGTTGTGTGTTTGTGTTTGGTTGGTGCGGGCCATTGTAAGAACCAGTGAAGAAGAAGAAGGAGCCCACTGCAGTGTGCAGAAACAGCAAGTGGCGTAATATGCCTCTTTGAATACACCCTCGTGGCAAACCCTCCCCAGCTCCCTGCATGTAGAAATGTAGCACCTCAGGGAGGTAGCATAATTTGTCCCTGAGGTGCTGACTTTCCGTGTGAACGGCGTTCTGGCTGGGGAGGGTGGTAGCATTCCAATTTGCAGGGCCTTCCACAATCTGCGTCCTTAAGGGCATCCTGTTGGCGGCACACAATCCTAGCTCAAATTTAACCCTCTCGCCATCTCTTCCCCCCTCGCCACAGAGTTGACTCAGCCCCGCCGCGGACAAAATGTCCGGGCAGAAGCAGCAGCCTGCGATCCGCCCTGGACTACCTACCCCACACTCTCGGCTTCTCTCAGCGGTGTAAATACGAATCGCCCAAGGAGCAGGAAGGGATCGAGATGATCAGCCCGGGCAAGGAGGAAGACACCAGCTGTGCTGCGGATTCCAGCAAGGACCAAGATGGCGGCTGTTCTTCTGCGGTCACCACCAAGGCCAGGGTTCACCATGCCCACTCCGTTCCTTCCTATTCCCAAGTGAAAGGCGGGGCCTCTTCCTCACAGTTGCCCACTGGTACAAATTCTGGAAACAACAAATCTACATCTGATGTGGATCCGGGCAATGGGAAGCGAAGCCATCCTGGGAATTATGGAGGAGTTCCAGTTATGGTTCCCGCTATCAGCAAAGACCTTGTAATATAACCTCCTCCTACTTGAGAATTTACCATTTTACTCTGGATTCAGTCATTTCTGAACTCTGTGCCCGGGCACAGTGGCATCTCTAGTAAAACATTAATTTAACTAATGAAGGATGCCTATGAGCCCACAAAGGAGGCTGTCCGCAGCCTCTCTGCACGATCTCCTGTTCTGGCCTTCCAAGCAGCCTTTGCTGGGGGTGGGTTATTCCGCTGCCTCTCTGCCTCAGACCAGATGGATGGATCACTCTTGATGCAAAAAAGCAGCAGGATAACCTCTGCGGAGGCCGCCGTGTCTCTGTACGAGTCCCTGCAACTTCCAGCAGTCAGGATGTCTGTGGCAGTGATTTGTGCAGTAGTTCTTTCTCTTTCGTGTTCTAAAAGTAAACCTGACCAACAGAGACTGACCCTGGTGTTAATCCTGAAAGAGAGCGTATTTCAGTGATCAGACGGTTGGATACATATTTTCTGGTCGTATTACACTTCAGTTTCACCACACACCTCCTTAACTTATTGCGCTTAACTTCAGAGACCTGGATTGACCTCATGCATTATGTGGTGCTCCTCTTGTGGAACTCCATGACACTAGAACCCCTCCAAGTTTGATACTTGTGGACTTTTTGGAAATAACAGTTTGCATCATGCCAGGAATTGAGAAAGGGTTGACTGATTAAGATCCTGATGTTGTCCCTGTTACTGGTGATGTGATTCAGTTGTACCCCTGTGTTTTGAGACTGCTAAACATGTTCCCTTTTATTTATTTTAGTGTAAATTATTGTAAAATATTGTTGCAACCTGCTTTCGGAAGGAAGGAAGGATTTAAATCCTCTAAATCAGTGGTTCCCAACCTTTTTTTGACCAGGGACCACTAGGACTTTTTTGTTCGGTGCAGGCACCCCAAGGTTCAAAATAAAAATTCTGAGAATTTGAAAATAAACTTTAATCATAACTGTTAGTTAAACATTAAACAGAATAATATTTGAATATATATTTTTATAATAGAGAACTTTTAATTGAAAATATTAATTTATTATGAGTTTATAACTTTGTTTTGCGGACCTTAATTTAGTTCTCGCGGACCCCTGGTTGGGAACCAGTGCTCTAAATAAATCAGTGCGTAAAAGAAACCAAGTGGCGCCTTCCTCAATCAGCCAGCAAGGCTAGAGAACATAGAGTTCCTGGTGATTCCTAGGGCTGCCCAGAAATAACAAAGGGTAGTTCTAGGAATTGCCAGCCACTCTATGGTAAAACCATACTGTCTCTGGCAAATCCTAGAGCTACCCTCTGCCACTTCCAGGTAGCTCTAGAAAAAACCAGGAACTCTACGGTAAGAGTTTCCTGTAAGTAGAGGAGGCCTTATTTTCCTTTTTAATATTTCTCCCCTGGCAACAGGACCTAGGGGTAGGGAATCCTCTGCTGCCACCAGGGACTTAGCAGCCCTGTCAAGGAACAGGTGTTGAATTTACACTTGTCAGCAGAAACAGCGTTGGCCAGAAGGCTGAGACCTCCCTGTCATTCATCTCCATAAAATTTAGTTGTATTTACTGATGTCCTTCTGTCCCAAAGCCTTATACCGTCTGGGACCTGCGTACCTGCGGGACCGCCTCTCCTGGTATGCCCCCCAGAGAGCTTTAAGCTCAATGAACAACAACCTACTGGTAGTCCCTGGCCAGAGGAGCGTGCAGCTGTCCTCGACGGGAGCCAGGGCTTTTTCTGCCCTGGCCCCATCCTGGTGGAACAGTCTCCCTAAAAACATCAGGCCCCTGCGGGATAGGGTTGCCAACCTCCAGGTGGTGGCTGGAGATCTCCCGCTGTTACTACTGTTCTCCGGCCGATAGAGATCAGTTCACCTGGAGAAAGTGGCCGCTTTGGCGATTGGACTCGCTGCCATTGAAGTCCCTCCCCTCTCCAAACCCCGCCCTACTCAGGCTTCACCCCAAAAACCTCCTGCCAGTGGCAAAGAGGGACCTGGCAACCCTACTGCAGGACCTAAATGAGTTCCGTAGGGCCTGTAAAACAGAACGGTCATCGTTGCTGGCCTCCCCATTCTCCTCCCCCAACGTCGTTTATCGGGGTTGCACTGCCTGATCAGATTTTCTAGTGGTTGTTATTTGCAGCTAATGAATGCCATCTTGTTTTATTGTATTGTATGGAAACTGTAAGTTTTAAATTATGTTGTTAACTTATGTTTTACAATTGTAATGTTGTGACCCGCTCTGAGCCCAGCTTGCAGGGAATGAAGGCGGGCTACAAGTGTAAACAAATAAACAAACAAACAAACAAATAAAATGCTACGTGTTTCCCTATGGTTGCCAACTCTGGATTGACAAATTCCTGGAGATTTTGGAGTGCAGCCTAGGGAAGGTGGGATTTGGTAAGGACATGGACCTCAGCAGAGTGTAATGCCAAAGAAGCAATTTTCTCCTGGGGAACTGATCTGTCTAGTCTGGAGATAGGGTTGCCAGGTCCCTCCTTGCCACCGGCGGAAGTTTTTTGGGGTGGAGCCTGAGGAGGGCAGGGTTTGGGGCGGGGAGGGACTTCAATTTCATAGAGTCCAATTGGCAAGTGGCCATTTTCTCCAGGGGAACTGATCTCTATGGGCTGGAGATCAGTTGCAATAGCAGGAGATCTGCAGCCACCACCTGGAGGTTGGTAACCCTACTAGTCTGGAGATTAGTTGTAATTCCAGGGAATTTCCATACCCCACCTGGAACCTGGGTGTTATGTATGTATATAGTTAGGGGAACCGGGTCGTAGTCCCAGCAAAGCTCCGCACAAGTGTAAGCCCGCGGGTGCCAATCTCTTGGACAGGTTATGGCAGCCCCAAACAGCATACATGTGCACCCCGTTCCAGCCGCGCTCCTGCCCCAAAACCCTACAGGGAAGGCAGGCATGAGCCAGGGAAACTGACATGAACCGCTCCATTCAGCACAAGGCAGCCGGCAGCTGAGACAGAGGCCAGAGCAACCTCCAGAGAACCTGAAAGACTCCATTTTACCTGTTCATCTTGGTTTCAGCAGAGGCCATGTCAGAGAAAGCGCAAAGCCACGTAGGCTGCATCTACACCCCCCCTTGCATCATCGGACTGCTTAAGCAAAGCCATTCAGAGGCATTGAGATAAAGATCCTCAGAATTTAGCCAGATCGCACCTATTGTTTCTGACCATTAAGCTCATCAGCAAGACTCCTGGTTTCTTCCTGGTTGCACAAGTCACTGGCATTAGAATAGATTTCCAAATTCCAACCTCCCCACCCAGGAAGCCAGCCATTAAGGGCTCTGCCACCTTTTGTTTTAATCTAAACAGCCCCCACCCCCTGAGTATAACTGAGGTCCCAAAAGTCCAGCCGATCCCTACCTTAGGACTGGCCATTTCATACAGACTGCCACTCTCTGCCAGAGTGAGCAGCCATGCTGGAGCACGCAGGGGGCTACCCCTGCCCTCTTTTTATCCCAGACCTCCCCGGCCCCCTTTTTATTCATTTTTGATCCTATGGAACTCTGGACTACAGGAAAGGTATCGTATATCCCGTGAAAATATTCCTGCCACCTGGCAAAAGTCTCTTCCTACTACCTTTTTATTCCTAGATTCTCTGTATGTTTGTGTTACACCATTTGAATGGTAGAATACATAAACACTATTAATTTGGAATCCTTTTGCCTCGGTCTTGATTTCAAAGGTCAAAGATTATCGACTCTGGTATACATAGGTTGGCCCCGCTATATAAATATTGTAGTTTCCGAATGCTCAAGCTAATTTCCCCATTTAGTCGGCTTGCCAGTAGAAGCAGCGGAGACCGAACGGGCAGAGGAGCAACCGCCAGCCTGCGCCTCCGAGGAACAGCCAGACGGCGCCTTTCCCGCCACAAGCGCGACTGAACCAACCACCGCTCAAGCAGCAGTTCCCGTGCCAGCGACGCCTGTTCCAGCGCCGCGCCAGTCGCAACAGGTACGAACACGACCAAGCCACCTCAAAGACTTTGTGTGCTCTTGTAGTGTTCGGACTTAGCGGTGAAGGGTGTTATGTATGTATATAGTTAGGCGATATGCAGGGGGAACTTAGGAGCTTGAGTCCTGGACAAAGGATCCTAAGTCCTGCACGTGCCATTGGCCCTAAGCCGGCACGCGCCATTGGTGACCCGGGGTTGTTCCCCCCCCTATCACGGATCAGGGAGGAGTGGCCGCAGGCGGCCAGGGGGGCATATAAGCAGGGCCGTTTGCACTGTGTTCTTCAGTTCTGTTCCTGTTCACAATGAACGCAGTTGCTGTTTGAACTCCGTCTCCGACCTCGTGTGTCCTCCCCACACGGACTTAACACTGGCAACCCAGCCTGCATTGAATCAGTTGTCACTATAGGGGAGAAGGAGGGGCGTGTGAAATGATACCTCCTTACAACACTGACATTAGACTTTATAGTAGAAAAGGGCAAGAGTCCAGTAGCACCTTAAAGACTAACAAAAATATTTTCTGGTAGGGTATGAGCTTATCTGAAGAAGTGAGCTGTGGCTCACGAAAGCTCATACTCTACCAGAAAATATTCTTGTTAGTCTTTAAGGAGCTACTGGACTCTTGCCCTTTTCTAATACTGCAGACAGACTAACATGGCTACCCACTGTGAATTAGACTTTATAGACTGAGAAGAGGTTGCCATTCTGGGTTGTGGTCTCATGCATCGCCTTCACTGAAGGTTGGAATTTGTGACTAGGCCTCATATAAGGTTACCAACCACCTGGTGGGGCCTGGAGTTCTCCCAGAATTGCAACTGATCTCCAGACTACAGAGATCGGTTCCCCTGGAGGAAACGGCAGCTTTGGGGGGGGGTGCTCTGCTGTCTGCAGTCAGGCCCGGTCAGGTTCCCCCCACAGTAGAACCAGCTATCGTTCCCTGTGGATAATTAATCTCTGTAGTCTGGAGATCATTTGAAATTCCAGGTGAACTTCAGGCCCCACCTGGAGGCTGCCTGCAACCCCCCAAAATAGCTTACAAAACTGCTCTCTCCTCCTCCACGTTATCCTCACAAAAGCGATTCCACTAAATAAGTTCGGCTGAGAGAGAGAGAAAGAGAGAGAGAGACCGCCCAAGGTCAATCAGTGAGCCTCCATCCCAGTGTGGGGATTTGAACCCAGGTCTTCCAAATCTAGGGTTGCCAGGTCCCTCTTCACAACTGCTTAAGGAGGGTGGGGTTGAGGGAGGGGAGGGATTTCAATGCCATAGAGTCCAATTGCCAAATTGGCCATTTTATTCAGGGGAACTGATCTCTATTGGCTGGAGATCAGTTGTAATAGCAGAAGATCTCCAGCTAGTACCTGGTGCTGGCAACCCTATCCAAATCCCAGACTAACCATTACACCTAGGGTTTGCCAGCTCCAGGTTGGGAAATACCTGGAGATTTTGGGGGTGGAGTCTGAGGATGGCAGGGTTTGGAGAGGGGAGGGATTTCAATGCCAGAGTCCAATTGACTAAGCAGCCATTTCCTCAGACTCCAGGGGAACTAGGGTTGCCAACTGCCAGGTAGTAGCAGGAGATCTCCCGCTAATTTAACTGATCTCCAGCCGATAGAGATCAGATCAGCTGGAGAAAAATGGTCACTTTGGCAATTGAACTCTATGGCATTGAAGTCCCTCCCCTCCCCAAACCCCACCCTCCTCAGGCTCCCAAAACTCCTGCAGGTGGCGAAGAGGGACCTGGCAACCCTACCCTAAGGGGAACTGATTTCTATCACCTGAAGATCAGTTGCAATAGCGGGGGATCTCCAGCCACCACCTGGAGGTTTGGAAACTGGCACGGGAAGAAATCAGTACAATAACACAAAATGTGTATATTGTGTTTCAAAACATTTCAACAAGTACAATGGACTACAACAAGTGACAATAAACGATATATACAAAATGTACAAAACGTGTTTGATGCAGTCTATGAATAGTACAGTCTATAAATAGTAGAATCTTCTTAGTATATAGAAAAGTATTTTAAAAAGTCCATCAGGTACATGTATAAATGAGATTTTGTGATCATTTATACATGTACCTGATGGACTTTTTAAAATACTTTTCTATATACTAAGAAGATTCTACTATTTATAGACTGTACTATTCACAGACTGCATCAAACACGTTTTGTACATTTTGTATATATTGTTTATTGTCACTTGTTGTAGTCCATTGCACTTGTTGAAATGTTTTGAAACACAATATACACATTTTGTGTTATTGTACTGATTTCTTCCCATGCCAGTTTCCAAACCTGACGGTATTAGCACGGAGGTGCTCTTTTCTTGTTTTACCACCTGGAGGTTGGCAATCCTAATTACACCACTCCAACTAATAAGGTATTCTTAAACTCCCTTGAACATTGTTTTAGTTGAAAAACAACGGATCCGTGGAGCAGATGCATAACCAAAGCATTTCTTTTTCTCCCGCTGCTAGAGCGGCGTTAAAAGGCGCCCCCTGGAGGATCATTCCAGAGGCTGCAGCTTGCAGACTTCACAAGACAAAAGAAGAGTTGTTTTTTCTTTTCAACATTTTTTTTGTAATACAAAACAAGAAAGCAATACACACTCTACACTCTACAATACAAAGCAAAACACCACCCATACAGTATTTCAAACCTTCCAAAATGTACCATTTAACAAGCTACTCTTTAAAAGTTACCGCACTTGTATTCCCAGCGATGTATTAAGAGTTTGAAAACGTTATAAAAAATACTGTTCACACTTTCTATGTATTCCCAGCGATGTACTAAGAGTTTGAAAACGTTATAAAAAATACTGTTCGCACTTTGTTTGGCCCCTTTAGCTGTGAAGACGTCTTCCAACCATTTATAAGCCGTGGCATCCAAAAAACCCTTTTAAAGCGATGTTTTTTATAACATTTTCAAACTCTTAATACATCGCTGGGAATTCAAAGTGCGGTAACCCATAGGGTTTTTGGATACCACGGCTTATAAATGGTAGGAAGACGTCTTCACAGCTAAAGGGGCCAAACAAAGTGTGAACAGTATTTTTTATAACGTTTTCAAACTCTTAATAGATCGGTGGGAATACATAGAAAGTGCGAACAGTATTTTTTTATAATATTTTCAAACTCTTAATACATCACTGGGAATACAAGTGCGGTAACAGCCTAACACATTTATTGTGACAGAACCTTCTGTTATTATAAATGTGTCATTCTTTAAGATGCTACCAGGCTCTTTGGAATTTGTTTTTATAGGCTGGCCTACATAAGATGGAGAGAAACTTTCTTATGAGGTCACTTAAGAGGTGTCTCCGGTATGACAGACAAGAATTAAATAAACACACAGGGATTTGAATTCGTAACTGTGGTCACAGCAGCCGTGTGGCATACATCTCATTTTTGTTCTGCACCTCCAGACTACAGAGAGTCAGCGTGGTGTAGTGGTTAAGAGTGGTGGTTTGGAGCAGTGGACTCTGATCTGGAGAACCGGGATCGATTCCCCGCTCCTTCACATGAGCGGCGGAGACTAATCTGGTGAACTGGATTGATTTCCCCACTCCTACACGCGAAGCCAGCAGGGTGACCTTAGGCTAGTCACAGCTCTCTCAGCCCCACTTACCTCACAGGGTGTCTTAAGCGGCAGAGAAAGTCGGCATATAAAAATCAACTCTTCTTCTTTCCCCAGGGGCAGTCTTTGTGATTCTGGAGCCCTGGGCAAAAGTCCAGGATAGGGTCTCAGAATCATGGCTGATGCCCTCCTGGGGAGGTTCAAGGTGGGTAAGAGCCCGTGCTGGAAGCCAGCTGCCCAAACCCCAGATGGAATGGGTGTAGGGATGCCTAGGGATGCCAACCCCCAGGTGGGAACTGGGGATCCCCCAGAAATACAGTTCATCTCCAGACTAGAGATCAGTTCCCCTGGAGAAAATTGATGCTTTTGGGGGAGGGGGTAAACTCTATGGCGCTATACCCCACTGAAGTCCCTGTCCTCTCCAGGCTCCATCCCGAAATCTCCAAGAGTTTCCCAACCTGGACCAGGCAATCCTACTGCCAACTCTGCCTTAGGAATTTCCTGGTGATGTGGGGAAAGTGCCTGGGGGGGGATGGAGTTTGGGGAGGGGTGGGAGCTCAGCGTTGATGTAATTCCATAGAGTCTACCCTCTGAAATTGCCATTTCCTCCAGGGGAATTGACCTCTGTAGTCTGGAGACCCTGTGGTGCAGTGGGGTAAGCTGCAGTACTGCAGTCCAAGCTCTGCCCACGACCTGAGTTCGATCCCAATGGAAGTCGGTTTCAGGCAGCCGGCTCAAGGTTGACTCAGCCGTCCATCCTTCCAAGGTCGGTAAAATGAGTACCCTGCTTGCTGGGGGTAAAGGGAAGACGACCGGGGAAGGCACTGGCAAACCACCCCGTAAACAAGGTCTGCCTAGGAAACGTCGGGATGTGACGCCACCCCATATGTCAGGAATGACCTGGTGCTTGCACAGGGGACCGTTACCTTTTTAGTCTGGAGATCAGTTGTAACTCCAAGAGAACTCCAGGCCCCACCTGGAGGTTAGCAATCGTACGTTCTTTCTCTTCTTCTTCCCCCATCCTTTGGGGGCAGGGCTGCAGGTGACTGCCCCCCCCCCAGCACATGGCCCAAAGCAGCTGCCCCTGTTGCCATTGGCTAAGAATCATAGAATCATAGAGTTGGAAGGGACCACCAGGGTCATCAAGTCCAACCCCCTGCACAATGCAGGAAATTCACAACTACCTCCCCGCCCCACACCCCTAGTGACCAGAAGATGGCCAAGATGCCCTCCCTCTCATCATCTGAGAGAACAACCTCCACTCTTCCTTGAAAGAGCTCATCAATCAGGGTTGCCAACTCTGGGTTTGGAAATTCCTGGAGATTTTAGGGTTGGAGCCTGGGGTGGGTGGGATTTGGAGAGGGGAGGGAGCTCAGTGGAGTATAATGCCATAGAGTCCACCTTCTAACACAACCCACTGGCCCAGGGTTGCCTGTTCCAAGTTGGGAAATACCTGGAGATTTGGGGGTGGAGCCTGAGGAGGGCGTGTATGGGGAGGGAAGGGATCTCAGTGGGGTATAATGCCATACAGACCACCTTCCAAAGCAGCCATTTTCTCCAGGTGAACTGATCTCTGTCACCTGGAGATAAGTTGTAGCAGCGGGAGCTCTCCAGCCACCACCTGGAGACTGGCAACCCTATACTGGTCCCACCCATTTTTCTAAAAATATTTGGTGGGGCTGGAAAGGTGTTGGCGGGTGCTATGGCACCCACGGCACCATGTTGGGGACCCCTGATCTAGATACAACAATTTTAAGCAGTGTTTCCCAGCTACAACAACCTTAAACCTACAACAGCTTTGAACTCACGGCCCTGTGGTTTTTAACCAGCTGCTTCCTCCCTGAGGGCTATGAAAAACCTCAAGAAAGCAACCTCCTCGAAAGACTGCCTAGAAAGGTTTGCAAGATGAGGAAGGGAGAAATGAAACCTGCCCATCCCCGTCAGGACTCACTGGGCCGTAGGGTTGCCATCCTCCAGGTACTAGGTTTGGGGAGGAGAGGGACTTCAATGCCATAGAGTCCAATGGCCAAAGCGGCCATTTTCTCCAGGGGAACTGATCTCTATCGGCTGGAGATCAGTTGTAATAGCAGGAGATCTCCAGCCACCACCTGGAGGTTGGCAACCCTATTGGCAACCGTACCCTTTTCTGTGCCAAAGAGGGTAGGCAAACCAGCATCTTCTCCCAGACGCGCTCAGCAGACGAAAGCTGCAACCACTAAACCCTCTTGCTTTCTCCTGCCTCTCTGGCTTCGTCAGCAGGAGGAATGTTGCACCCAAGACTCATTTGAAAGGGACTGTGACCTGTGCTCAGAAAACATCCGGGTCTTAGATTTAAAAAATCCCTAAAATGCCACAATGAGCAAGCAAAAATTCTGCAAGCAGGGCGGGTTTTGCACATTTCTTTCACAATGATTCAGTAGGGAGGGTTAAGATGGAGTGGCTGAGATCCTCCATCTGTGCCTATTTAATCAGCATGTAATGATTAATTGGCATTTATTTGTGTCGGAAATTCTCTGGTTCATGTCTGGGCAGTAGGTAGGGTTACCAACTCTGGGTTGGGAAATACCTGGAGATTTTGGGAGTGGAGCAGCCATTTTCTCCAGGGGAGATGATCTTGGTCATCTGCCGGTCAATTGAAATAGCGGGAGATCACCAGGTGCTACCTGGAGGTTGGCAACCCTAGAAGTAGGGTTGCCAGCTCCGAGTTGGGAAATATCCAGAGATTTTAGGGATGGAGCCTGAGGAGGGTGGGGTTTGGGGAAGGGGAGGGACTTCAATGGGGTATAATGCCATAGAATTCACTTTCTGAAGTGGCCATTTTTTCCAGGTGCTGATCTCTGTCACCTGGAGATCAGTTGTCACTGCGGGAGATCTCCAGCTGCCACCTGGAGGTTGGCAACCCTATTGGGCAGCCTCATTGGTGTGGCTGAGAGAGGAGAGAAAGGGGGACCACTTCAAATCTAGCTGTGGCAGATCCTGTGCCAATCCACCATGCCACCTGGATCTCTGCGAATTTCCACATTTTGGCGGTCATTTGGTGTTTCACCAGCCCTACAAACATTTTGGGTGGTCAAACTTGTAATTGTCCTTTTTCTAGGAAGTCCCAATTGAAATGACCTCGAACTATTAGCAAACATAAAAACAGATGGTTTCTATTGTACCTGGAGATTTTGGGGGCGGAGCCTGTGGATAGTGAGGTGTGGGGGAAGGGACTAAAATGCCATAGAGTCCAATTGCCCAAGCGGCCATTTTCTCCAGGTGAACGGATCTCTATCGGCTGGAGATCACTTGTAATAGCAGGAGATCTCCTGCTACTACCGGGCAGTTGGGGGGAAACAGGCACCTCTATACTAATACCAAAGGTTAGGAAAACGGTATAGGAGCGAAAAACATTTACAAACAAGGTGCAATTTTTATATAAGCTACTGAGATTCCTATAAACATACCATGTACAAATACAAGTAACCACACTATAACCAACACATAGTATGTACAAAATATACAATAAAGGAGCAAAAAATCTTTCAAAGGTCTCAGCAGAGTACCAAGTATGTATAAGTTCAAGTTCAATTTTCAGATGAATAAGAAGCCACAATTGAAGATCCTTTATTGTATATTTTGTACATACTATGTGTTGGTTATAGTGTGGTTACTTGTATTTGTACATGGTATGTTTATAGGAATCTCAGTAGCTTATATAAAAATTGCACCTTGTTTGTAAATGTTTTTCGCTCCTATACTGACTACCGGGCAGTTGGCAACCCTACGGGAGGGAGAGATTTGGGGGGTGTTATTTTATTCGAGTATCAATGAGAAAAGTTTTAAACCATTATTGCAAGCTGCCTTGCACCACGAGGAAAGGTGGGGAATAAATGTTTTAATAAATACATATATAAGCACTGAGGGAAAGGAAAGGAGAGCGTCGAGCATAAACTGGGCGTGTTCGGCTGGCAAGCCTGAGATGTTTGCACGATTAGCAGGCAAAATTGGCCCTGGTTAAACCAGGGAGGAAAACTATTTTCGTGCCGAGAGGAACCCATGAACCAAAACCAAACATTCCTGCCCCGGAACCGAGTCCAGCCACGCCACGAGGCTGCAGGTGGCTCTTCAAGTGTTCCCAGCCACCCGGCAGCCAAACTAATGTTTGGCCTCTAAGGCCCAGGTGTAAGGATTAGAGTTTACCAAGCAAAGTAGGAAAAAAATGTGGTCAGGTAGTGGCCAAGGCCAAATGGCTCACGGGAAGAAGAAGAGTTGGTTTTTATATGCCGACTTTCTCTACTGCATAAGGGAGATTCAAACCGGCTTACAATCCCCTTCCCTCCGCCTCCCCCAACAGGCACCCTGTGAGGTAGGTGAGGCTGAGAAAGTGTGACTAGCCCAAGGGCCCCCAGCTGGCTTCGCGTGAAGGAGTGGGGAAACCAACCCAGTTCACCAGATTAGCCTTTGCAGCTCAAGTGGAGGAGCGGGGAATCACCGCTCTTAACCACCACTCTTAACCACTACACCACGTTGGCTCCCTGGTTAGGGTTGCCAGCTCTGGGTGGGGACAAACCTGGAGATTTTGGGGGCGGAGCCTGAGTAGAGTGGGGTTTGGGGAGGGACTTCAATGCCATAGAGTCCAATTACCAAAGTGGCCATTTTCTCCAGGTGAACCGATCTCTTTCAGCAGGAGATCAGTTGTAATAGCAGATCTCCAGCTAGTACCTGGAGGTTAAGCAAATTAAAAACAAAGGGCACCTCCGTGCCTGTACCGAAAAGGTTTGGAAATTAGCATGGGAATTTGGTACAAAAATGCACATAAACAGGTTGCAAAATAGCAAGTGTATAATAAGTGATGAAGCTAGAAAGGACAAGACAAGTGTACAACATGAAAACTTAACAACTAAGTAGCTAAATATATACAAATTTACAGGTAAGTATGGAAAAGTCTTGTAGTATACATCTGGAGGTAAAAAGACCTCTTCTGAATTTCAAAGGTAATCAGTTCCACAGGATATCCAATATACGGTAGGTATAAATCCAAGAAAATGGGGAACGGCCGTTTCACCTAAGTTTCTTCAGCCCCATAGTATATCCTACCTTCAAATATATTATTTAAAATAGTACCAATAATTTAGCCACCAACCTGGAGGTTGGCAACCCTAGTGATTCAAACAAGGAAGACTTTGTAGGACTCATTATCTGTCTCCTGACTCACAAAATGAATTGACTGCGTAATGCTCAAATCTTGGGAAACAACATATTTTGCTTGAGAGGCGGTCGGCAAAATACTTCACAGTAATGGTAGATGCCACGCCAGATTCCTCACATAGAGAACCAACAACATTTCTTCTGAGATTTGTAATTTTAAAAGAAACTTGATGATAAATTCAAGGAAGATTTCTAAAGTTTGCAGATTGTAGCAACAAAAGAGGGGCAGAAATTGCTCAGTTGATAACGGATACTTTGAAAGAACACGCTATTCCTCTCAGCGACTGTAGAGCCGAAGATCGTGAGAATGGACCGAATATGGCTGGAAGATACAACGGCGCACAGGCAAAAATACAAGAATTGTGCTCAACAGCATTTTTTTTTCACCTTGCGGTTGTCACACACTTAACTTACGTGGAAATTGGGCTGCTGAATGCATACCTGAAGCAATAACCTTTCTTGGAATAATTCAAACTGTCTACCACGTATCTAATTATAAGAACATAAGAAAGGCCGTGCTGGATCATGCCAAGGCCCATCAAGTCCAGCAGCCTGGTCACACAGTGGCCAACCAGGGGCCTCTAGGAAGCCCACAAGCAAGACGACTGCAGCAGCACCATCCTGCCTCTGTTCCACAGCACCTAATACAATAGGCATGCTCCTCTGATCCTGGAGAGAATAGGGATGCAGCATGGCTAGTATCCATTTTGCCTAGTAGCCATGGATAGCCCTCTCCCCCATGAACATCTCCACTCCCCTCTTCAAGCCTTCCAAGTTGGCAGCCATCACCACATCCTGGGGCAGGGAGTTCCACTATTTCACTATGCGTTATGTGAAGTTCCGGTCCCAAGCACTGGTAAATACTTTAAAACCACATAGGTTGTTTTCTTCACAGTATGTCTAAAACGAAACGGTTGTGTTGAAAGTGTAAAGCCTTTTGCAGCTCACCTGCATGGGATTAAATTCGCCCCGCAAGACCTCCGAGAACTAATTTTGACATCCAAAATGAGAAATGATCTCCGGGGAGTTTTGTTCTTTGTGACATCTTTTGTCTCTGTGTTTATGTCAGCTGTGTGGTATAAAATATCAGCTCACGCAGATAACTGCAATAAGGTAGTCCAAGCCAGAAATGCCACATTAGGTGTCGAAGGAGAAAACATTGAAACGCTCCTCACAGATCTTACAAAACTTTGAAATGACTGTGCGTGTGGAATGAAGCCCTAATTGTTGCTTCAACCCTTAAGATCAAAATAAAATTCTCTCATGGATGTGGTGGAGTTATGCACAAGAAGTACGGTTGCCAACCTCCAGGTACTACCTGGAGATCTCCTGCTATTGCAACTGATCTCCAGCTGATAGA
Organism: Euleptes europaea; assembly: GCF_029931775.1. NCBI lineage: Eukaryota > Metazoa > Chordata > Lepidosauria > Squamata > Sphaerodactylidae > Euleptes > Euleptes europaea. Next base: position 89,827,903 of record NC_079318.1, on the reverse strand, counting down.
GATCAGCTCACCTGGAGAACATGGCCGCTTTGGCAATTGGACTCTATGGCATTGAAGTCCTTCCCCTCCCCAAACCCCGCCCTCCTCAGGCTCCGCCCCAAGAACCTCCCGCCTGATATGATAACAGACCCAGTGCTAACTTGCTGGATATGAATGACACAGATGACTCACCAGAAGAAGCAGTGGCTCAGTGGTAGAGCCTCTGCTTGGCATGCAGAAGGTCCCAGGTTCAATCCCCGGCATCTCCAGTTAAAGGGACCAGGCGAGTAGGTGATGTGAAAGACCTCTGCCTGAGACGCTGGAGAGCCGCTGCCGGTCTGAGTAGACAATGGGCGAAAACGCACAGTCGCTTTAGCCTCCTTTATTCCCTGTTTCAGCCAGGATTCAGCCAGGATCGAATGCATGCATTTCGCCGATCCTGGCTGAATCCTGGCTGAAACAGGGAATAAAGGAGGCTAAAGCGACCATACTGACTTTTATGGACCAAGGGTCTGATTCAGTATAAGGCAGCTTCATGTGTTCAAAATCTGCGTTTGACGTTTTGGTAGAGGCCCTGCCGACAACAACAGCCCTGTGAGGTAGGTCAGGCCGAGAGACAGTGACTGGCTCAAGGTCACCCGGCGAGCTTCCACAGCAGAGCAGGGATTTGAGCTGTGTCTCCCCAATCCTAATCTCATACTCTAACCACCACACCTACACACTCTCCCATTTCTATGTGGGTTTCTTTTCTCTGCCCTAAGAAAGTGTGGAAGGTTTTCTTATTTGCCCCGCCTGTGTCTCTCCCCACCTCTGCCTTCTCTACCTACGCAAATTTCCTGCAGCCATCCTGATTTCCATCAAGTTTCTGACATCAAAGAAGTCTAATGTTGGCACTCCCCAGAGACAACTGAGGCGGTTTATCACGGCTTCTTTCGGCAACAACAACCCACTAAAGTAGGCCAGTCTTAAGAATGTCATCGAGTGCAAAACTTCTTAAACTGGGGGTCGCAACCCCATATGGGGCCGTGTAATTGAATGTGGGGGTCGCGAAAAAAGTTGGCAATATAAAACAGGTATGCAAATCAAATATTTACTGATATAGCTACCTGTCTACCTAGGGTTGCGTAAAAAGTTCTCGGGCGAAAAGGGGTCGCGAGTCGAAAAAGTTTAAGAAGTCCTGATCAAGTGTGTGTGTGGGCTAGGGTTGCCAGGTCCCTCTTCACCACCGCCGGGAGGTTTTTGGGGTGGAGCCTAAAGAGCGCGGGGTTTGGGGAGGGGAGGGACTTCAATGCCAGAGAGTCCAATTGCCAAAGTGGCCATTTTCTCCAGGTCAACTGATCTCTATCGGCTGGAGATCAGTTGTAATAGCAGGAGATCTCCAGCTAGTACCTGGAGGTTGGCAACCCTAGGAGGATGGGATGAATGAGGGGAGAACCATGTACACCTCTCTCAGTTTTTTGGAAGGAGAGTCGTTTTTTGGGGGCCAGGAAATAGCGACATTTGGAATACATAGTATATCTGCTGGTCAGTAACTAACAACCCCCAGAGACCCTCAGTGACCCGACAGCAACAACAGCCTCATTACCATCTGATAGTGAGGGACGTTGTGAAGGGCTTGCATAAAATAAGCATTACAACACCCCTGTAAGATAGGCCAGTTATCTGTATCGCCACAGGGTATCTTGGTACTAAAGATGGCAGTTACGCTGCTACAGATGATAGTTCTTATTTTGACTTGAGCATACAAGACCAATTTAATGAGCGCAACCAATGATACGACATTTGAACAGTGCAATGAAAGATGGGAATTATTTTATAAATACGTTGAGACCCAAGGTTAATTAAAACAAAATTAGACATACATAATATAACAGTAAGGTAATGCTAAGAATAGAGTAAGAAATCGTTTTGCCCATTGCAATAGGCAATGGGTTAGGTATAGAAGGTGTTCTTCTTTTGAATGCATTTATAATTTTTTTCTGAATAACAACAAGAAAGAATAATGTAGTATGCTTGATTAGTTTCTAAGGTGTGTATGTAATCTTTTCTGTTATTGTCAGACAGATACCCCATCATTTTTTTATCCTCCCTTTTTTCCTTCTGTACCCCTATCAGATAGATAGATAGATAGATAGATAGATAGATAGATAGATAGATAGATAGATAGATAGATAGATAGATAGATAGATGTAGTGGATAATAGTAATCTCCGCATAATTCATTTTATTTGGCTCTTCTGTTTTGTTTGTATGCTCTTTGTATTAATGTTTTTGTATTTTTTTGTATTGGCTATTATATAAAAAAAATACTTTATAACCCCCCATAGGGTAGCTTGGTGTGTGTTGCTAGCTGACCACCAAGTGAGCTGGGGTTGCCAGCCTCCAGGTACTAGGTGGAGATCTCCTGCTTTTACAACTGATCTCCAGCTGATAGAGATCAGTTCACCTGAATGGCAATTGGACTCTATGTCGTTGAAGTCCCTCCCCTCCCCAAACCCCGCCTTCTTCAGGCTCTGCCCCAAAAACTTCCCGCCAGTAGGGAAGAGGGACCTGGCAACCCTAGAGTGAGCGCATGAACCGAGGATGTCCTGGAGGCCAGCTCAGTGCCTTTCTTTTACTACAAGATACACAACATTCCTTTTCGCTATGCCAAGTAAGCATGGCCTTGGTGGTTAGGCGTCTGGAAAAATGTAAACTCGTTCCCCTGAACTGCAGGTGAGGTCGTTTTGCTTGGTTAACGTAGCCTACACAAAGCCAATCCCCAAAAATGTGCGGGTGCGCATGCTTCACCAGGCCAAAGTTGTCCCTTCTTACCATAAGTATGTGACTTCATACCTGAAGATAAGTCACAGCCGGGAGGATTCCCTCCTTCGTGCCTTACCTTGGTTTTTATAAGAGGGAATACTCTGCCCTATGTGATAGTTTCTGTTAAGACTGGGGCCATTTATGTAGGGTCAATTTTGATGCTTGCTCAAAGCTCTTTTTAAAAATGCGACCTTTAAAATGCCGATTCACGGTCCCAATGCAAAAGGAGAAATCCCCCCCCTCGACACACACTTGCCCACTCCTTCGTTCCTTCCATTAGCAATAGTCGTTTGCATAGCTAAGCCGCGGCTGAGTGATTTTGCATGCTTCCTTCAGGGGATTCTTCGAGGCGGGGGCGAAGCAAACACAAAAGGTCGCATTAAAGGGGCTCTTAAGAAATGCCAAGCAGGTATGCGCCGGCTTCGCAGTCACTTCCTGAATGATGGTTCAGCGTGAAAAACCCCAAAAAATATGCAGGGCACTTCAGCCTGGAACGTGCTGCTAATTACCAAGCATAAATGGCCTATCAATGGCGTTACCCTGCTATAAGAAATGCAGGGTTACTGAGCACAGACGGCAGGCAGGGTGCATGGCATGGTGAGAGTGGATAGGGAGAAGCTTTTCTTCCTCTCTCATAATACTAGAACACGGGGTCATCTGCTGAAGCTGGAGGGTAAGAGATTCAAAACAGATAAAAGGAAGCATTTCTTCACCCAATGCGTAGTTAAATTGTGGAACTCCCTGCCCCAGGATGTGGTGATGGCTGCCAAGTTGGAAGGCTTTAAGAGGGGAGTAAACATGTTCATGGAGGAGAGGGCTACTAGTCAAAATGAATCCTAGTCACAATGCATACCTGTTCTCTATCAGAGGAGCATGCCTATTATCTTAGGTGCTGTGGAACACAGGCAGGACAATGCTGCTGCAGTCGTCTTGTTTGTGGGCTTCCTACAGGCACCTAGTTGGCCACTGTGTGACCAGGCTGCTGGACTTGATGGGCCTTGGTCTGATCCAGCATGGCTTTTCTTATGTTCTTATGTCTAGTAGGGTTGCCAACCTCCAGGTGGCACCTGGGGATCTCCCGCTTATACAATTGATCTCCAGCCGACCAAGAACTGTTCCCCAAGAGAAAATGGCTGCTTTGGAGGGTGGACTCTATGGCATTATACTTTGCTGAGGTCCCTCCATTTCCCAAACCCTGTCCTTCCCAGGCTCCAGACCCAAAATCTAGAAGTATTTCCCACATCGGAGTGGGTAAATCTAGTGTCTGATCACCTACTCTGTGATTGGCTATGATTCACCCTGTGTTGTGATGGTATTCTCTCCAGGATCAGGGGAGCATGCTGAATATATGAGGTGCTGTGGAACACGGGCAGGATGGTGCTGCTGCACTCGTCCTGTTTGTGGCTTCCTAGAGGCACCTGGTTGGCCACTGTGTGACCAGGCTGCTGGACTTGATGGGCCTTGGTCTGATCCAGCAGGGCCTTTCTTATGTTCTTATGCTGTTGTGTGTATGGCCCCAATCCTGCAGATGCAGGGTTGCCAACCTCCAGGTACTAAAGCTAAAGGAAAAGAGCAGTAATGGCTCTAAAAAATGTACACAAACAAGTATTCAATGAAAAAGTGAATTTAGTGCCGAAGTGAAAACTACAAAAATTAACAAAGGAAACTTACAAAATGCTAAGAGTACAAACTCAATCACTTGTAATCCCTGACTGAGATAAGAACTGAATCCTTGCCTGTGGTACATTGTTGTATCGAGTTTGTACTCTTAGCATTTTGTAAGTTTTCTTTGTTAATTTTTGTAGTTTTCACTTTGGCACTAAATTCACTTTTTCATTGAATACTTGTTTGTGAACATTTTTTAGAGCCATTACTGCTCTTTTCCTTTAGCTTGACTATTGTAGTTTATGTGCAATTTCTGCTCCAACCTCCAGGTACTAGCTGGAGATCTTCTGCTATTACAGTGGATCTCCAGCCGATAGAGATCAGTTCCCCTGGAGAAAATGGCCGCTTTACCAATTGGACTTTATAGCATTGAAGTCCCTCCCCTCCCCAAACCCCGTCCTCCTTAGGCTCCGCCCAAAAAAAACCTCCAGGTATTTCCCAACCCAGAGCTGGCAACCCTATGCAGACGGGGGCCAACAATGTAGAGCTGCCATGAAAAAAGATGCACTGTATATAGGATTGCCAGCCTTCAGGTGGTTGAAAGAGAAGGCAACACGAGGCTCAATTACAAAGAAAAGTTTTGTATATGTGTATATATATAGCAATTGTTATAAGAACAGAATTGTATACTTCATTCATCAACAAAGCAGAAAGTAAATTTACTCAAGAGTAGAAAGGACATTTACTCAAGAGTAATATATTACAGCATACAAAAAAATGCCCCGCAGGGAGTAAATTTACTTAAAAGAAGAAAGAAAATTTACTCAGGAGTAATATGTTACAGCATACAAAAAAATGCCACGCAGGGCTTAATTCTCATCAACAAAACAGAAAATAAGTTTACTCAAGAGTAATGTGTTACAGCACACATAATTCAAAGTGAATAGTAACGCAAAAAACGTTTACAAAAAGCCTCCCTTTCTGCTTTGTTCACGAATGAAGCATACAATTCTGTTCTTATAACAATTGCTATATATATATATACATATATACAAAACTTTTCTTTGTAATTGAGCCTCGTGCTGCCTTCTCTTTCAGTCTATACTATTTCAGCACAGGTTACCTATTTTCCAGCCTTCAGGTGGTGGCTGGAGATTTCCTGGGATTACAACTGATCTCCAGAGTACAGAGATCAGTTCATCAGGGAAAAAGGGCCATTTTAGAAGGTGGACTCTATGGCATTATACCTAGGGTTGCCAGGTCCCTCTTCGCCACTGGTGGGAGGTTTTTGGGGTGGAGCCTGAGGTGGATGGGGTTTGGGGAGGGGAGGGGCTTCAATGCCATAGAGTCCGATTGCCAGATATTTGCCCAAAATACCAGATTGTTCCTGCAGTCGTCGACGTGATGATCTCACATCTGGTGCTTGTTGGAAGTGATGCCGCCGTGTTGCTGGTGACCAAGAACTAGGCCTAAATTTGCTGCCAGTAAATTCCCTGCTGGCTGGCTGAACAGTGCTGGGGGAAGGGGCTGCATAGCAGGAGATCCCCCACTCCTGGTGGGGGTCTGGGAACCCTAGCTCACAGCAATTTTTAAAACTTCTTTTCTCCCACCAGCTACTGGATGGGCATTGGAAGAAGAGGAAGAGGAGGAAGAAGAAGAGGAGGAGGAGGAGGAAGAAGAAGAGTTGGTTTTTATATGCCAATTTCTCTATTACTTAAGGAAGAATCAAACCGGTTTACAATCCCGTCCCCACAACAGAGACCCTGTAAGGTAGATGGGGCTGAGAGAGTTCAGAGAGAACTGTGACTAGCCCAAGGTCACTCAGCTGGCTTCGCGTGCAGGAGTGGGGAAACAAATCCAGCCCACCAGATTAGCCTCCGCCGCTCATGTGGAGGAGTGGGGGGATCAAACCCGGTTCTCCAGATCAGAGTCCACCGCTCCAAACCACCGCTTTTAACCACTACACCACGCTGGCTCTCACGCTGGAAAAAGGGAGACAGGGGAGGGGGATCTCTCCACCCCCGGTGGGAACCTCGCAGCCCTGCTTTTAAGGTGCCGCTCAACTCTTCTCGCTTTTGCTGGAACATGCTAACACGGAAAGGAACAGATGGTTTCATTGTTACATAAAAGTACACTTCAAAACCTCAGAGAGTAAATACTGGTGCTTAACATGTTGTTTTGAGTTCCAGCTTTTAAGAAATTAAGTACCAGTTGAGAAATTAAATATCTTTCATTACTACTTGGGGTTTTGAAATGCAGTATAATGAAATGAAATTATCAGTCTCTTCCCAAATAGGTAACCATGTTACTATTGGGGAAAAGCACAATAAAAAAGTCTTGTGGCATCTGCAACACTAATTAGGGTTGCCAACCTCCAGGTAGTGAGGGAGAAATAGACACCACTGTACTAATATCGGGAAGATAAGGAACTCAGTACAGGAGCGAAGTGTATACAAAGGGCAAAAAACTTTATAAGCTACCAAAATGACATAACAATACAGCTATACACACTGTATACACTACTAAGCGAATATATACAAGCTAAGACAAACAATGTGACTGTACAAGGTGGAAAAAAGTGTCAAAATGACACAGCTAATGTTCATAGAGTCTCTCTCAATTGTAGGAGAAATGGTATCCAAAGGATTTTCAACGAGGTTCCAATGAGGAGACGATCGTTTCGAGTTCACAACGAACAGATCTTCATCAGTCCCTCAACGTCCTCTTGTACATTCATTCATTCAATTATTCTCCCATAACGGGCAAGATTTCAAAAATGCCAAATAATTATTATTTCCCACGGAGGGTAAGAGACATCACTTCCCACTCGGGGTAAGGATTATAGTGTAGCTGTATTGTTATGTCATTTTGGTAGCTTATAAAGTTTTTTGCACTTTGTATACACTTCGCTCCTGTACTAACCTCCAGGTAGTAGCTGGAGATCTCCCACTATTTCAGCTGATCTCCAGCTGATAGAAATCACTTCCCCAGGAGAAAAGGGCCGCTTTGGCAATTGAACTCTACGGCATTGAAGTCGCTCCCCAAACCCTGCCCTCCTGAAGCTCCGCCCAAAAAATCTCCAGGTATTTCCCAACCCATAGCTGGCACACTAATGCTAATAGAAGGGGGTCCAGTTTTTTAGGGACTAGTCCGCTGTTAGACGCTTTTGTGAGGGAGGAAAATAGGGGCAGCAGGCTTTTTCAGAGAAGCCTGGACCACTTCCTGATTTTGATATGCCAGCCGAAGGGCTACCAGTTTCCTATCAGGGGCAAGGGATCCCCCATCCCTGGCTCCTGCTTCCCATTGCTGCACCTGTGGCTGGCAGAAGAAAAATAACAGGGAGGGGAAAGGTAGGTGACAGTATGACATCGCTTCCAGGAAAACCGCAGAGTTTTACCATAGTCTCTGACAATTCCGAGACAGGCACATCATTTCCAGGAGAGCTAGTGTGGCATAGTGGTTAAGAGCGGTGGTTACGAGCGTCGGACTCGAATCTGGAGAACCGGGTTTGATTCCCCACTCCTCCGCATGAGCGGCGGACTCTGTTCTGGTGAACCGAATTGGTTTCCCCACTCCTGCACACGAAGACAGCTGGGTGACCTTGGGCTAGTCACAGCTCTCACCTACCTCACAAGGTGTCCGTTGTGGGGAGGGGAAGGTGATTGTAAGCCGGTTTGATTCTTCCTTAAGTGGTAGAGAAAGTCGGCATATAAAAACCAACTCTTCTTCTTCTTCGTCTTCTTCCCCCCCCCAAGGTGATAGTGCCCCCCATGTCCCTACCTCCCCACTCCTCCCAGTTGCCAGCCAGTGGCTAGCACCCCTAGATAACCATAATAAAATTTTTAAAACACATGAAAACAAAACAAGGCATCAAAGTCAATGGGAGACAAGTTGCAAAATGTATTTAATGTCAAAAAAAAAATAACAAGGGTTTATATTTGAATCCCTTTTTGAGCTTGTGGCTCAGGCCAAAGACTCCTCCTGCCCCCAATCAGCGCTTTGCAGGGGTGGGTGGAGGGACTACAGCAGGAAGAGGAGTAGGAAACTGGTATGTGGACACCATTTCTGCCCATTTCTGCCCCGCTTGTTGCTGCTGCCACAGCAGGTGCCAGCATGGTGTTTTGGTTACAGTGGCGGATTAGGATCTGGGAGACCTGTGTTGAGAGAGATCTCCATTTTGCCATAGAAATTTGCTGTTTAGGGTTGCCAGCTCTCGGTTGGGAAATTCCTGGAGATTTTGGGGGTAGAGCCTGGGGAGGGCAGGTTTGGGGACAGGAGGGACCTCAGTGGGGTATAATGCCGTGAGGACCTCAGTGGGGTATAGTGCCATTGAGTCCAACTTCAAAAGCTGCCATTTTCTCAGGGGAAACTGATTCCTGTAACCCGGAGGCCCGTTGTAATTCTGGGAGATCTTCGGACACCACTTGGAGGTTGGCAACACTAGTAACCTTGGACAAGTCACATGTTCTCAGCCTAACCTACCTCCTAAGGTGGTGGTTGTGCAGATAAATGGCAGAGGAAAGAACACAGTTGTAAGCTGCTTTGGGTCCCCATTGGGGAGAAAGTCAGGGTATAGATAGATAAATAAATGGCAGTCTTTCAGGTGGGAAATCCCAGTACCCCATGCCCTTGACAAGACTCAGGTCCACATTTTCACCACAAACCCCAGAGGTCTTTCCCGGTGTTTTAGCAACACCAGTTTAGAACCTATCGGTGTTTATTTAAAGTTAAGGTTTTTTGTTTTTTTGCTGTAATATGCATCATCTTGCGCTTTTTTTAGGTCTCCCGCTGGCAGACCTCTTTGCCTGCCTCTGCTCCAAGCTGCAGCGGGGAAAAACAACAACACATTGGCATCCTGTGTGCCGCAACATCACTTCCAGAGAACACCCCAAAGTGAGTTTGCTAGCTCTAGGAATCTTTAGAAACTCTATGGCTTTATCATAGAGTTTCCAAGAACTGCTAGAGCTGCCCAAAGTTACTTACCGGATATCTCTGGAAGTGGCAGTGCGGTGAACGGGAAATCCCCCCAACCCCGGTGTCCCTGCTCCAAAACTCCCACCAGATTTTTTTGTTCCATTGGACTTCACTTGCCATATTGGTCGGTTGGAGCAGACCCACTGTAACTCCGCCCCCTTTCCCTTAAAAATGAGAAGTAGTCTTAAAGGGGCAACAGCAGATTTATTTAACCACACAAATATTTGAAAGTCCAATACTGTCCAGTCTATGCAACCTTTTTGTTCTCCAGAGGACTATCTTGGCAAAAATAAAATTATCCGTATTAAAATGACAGCAGGAGACTGACCACATACAAATCTTAAAACACACAGAAATGAAGACAATAATACTGAATCTTGGATACAGTTATAAAAACACTGTCTCCTGGACTGTCAAGGGTTTAAAATAAAAACATTTGCGACCAAAAGGGCTTGCAAATGGCTTAATGTACAGCGATAACAATGTACAGACAGAGAGAACACATGCACAAACAGATCTTGCTACAGAGAATTTGCAGTCTCTCCAAAATGACTTTGGTACATTTCTCGTTTTAAGAAAGGTAGAAGTGCCTCCATAGAATATGCATTCCCTTTTATAATGTTTATGTACAACGTGAAGAGAGAAAAGGTCAGAGAGCACAAGACCACATCCACAAGACATCAGCTCTCCCCAGACGACAATTTATGAAAATCCCAGGGCCAATTTGCACATTGAGGGAGACGAAGTCCTCCTGTCTCCCACGGGTCTTATTGACTGGATGTGTTATATAGATTCTGTGTTTAGAACAACTAGATTCAAGTCCAGTAGCACCTTAGAGACCAACATGATTTTCGGGGTATAAGCTTTTGAGAGTTAAAGCTCCCTTCAACGATATAATTCGGAATGGAGATCTTTCTTATATCCCAGTCAGAAGGTGGAAGGAGGATATAAGGCTGAGGGATCTCCATTCCGACTTGTATCTGATGAAGGGAGAAAGCTTATACCCCACCCCTAAATCCTGTTGGTCTGTAAGGTGCCACTGGACTCGAAACCATCTGTTCCAATGCAGACCAACACAGCTACCCTGTGAAACTACGCTCCGAACAAAATTGCTGGGCGCATGCAGGCTTGACTTGGATTGAGAACACAGTGAACAGGAAGAAGGGGCCCCAGGGAGCCATTATTTGTCCCATTGGGGAAACTGATTTGTCCTGATGGGATACAAGTACGTCTCCCCAACAGGGCAAACAGAGGCCTTTTATGCATGGCTGTTTCCCTCTCCGTCACCCCTCCAACGACTTTGGGTCTTTGTTTTGATTATGCCAGCCATTTCCAGCCTCAAAGGTCACCTCACTCTCCCCTGTTTCCCCGCAATTTGCCCACATTTTCAAATTTGAGATAAAACGGGTCTCTGAAAATGCAGTCAAAAAGCAGGGAAACGCAGGGGGGGTAGTGAGGTGACCTCTGATGGTAGGAAGCGGCATGCATAATCAAAACAAAGACCCGAAGTCATCGGAGGGGTGACGGCGAGTGAAACAGCCATACACAAAAGGCCAGAGCTGTTTCAGGTTGGGAAGATGTAAGCCTCATCTCCCCATAGGCCACAGTTCAAATCAGGGCTGTATGCACCTGCGCATTAAGTTCCAAGCACAAAACTACCAGAAAAAGTCTCTCGACAGGATGCATGAGACCCGAGCACTTTGTAATGTGTGAATTACCCATCGTCTCAAATATTATATGCTCTATACCATTTAATTATTATTTTATTAATTTCATTGTGAGAACAATTCACTAAAAAAAAGAAACCTGCTACATATTAGTGCTATACTTATAACTTATCAAATGTAGCTCTGAGAAAGAATTTGGCATCATGATTTAGATCCGAAACAGTTTGCTTTGACATCTTGAAGAAACCTCTCTCAAAGAACTCATGTATATTGTTACACATTTGTAAATAAAGCAGGAATTACAAAAGTGCCATAAATCATCAGTGCTCTCACAGCCAAAGGAAACCAGACCCGGAAACGATGTCCCTGGCTTGTTTCACTTCTCGGGAGAAGTGGAAAGCCCATAACACTGGTGGCAGCGGTGGGATTATATTTCCTTGGAGAGAAGTGGTGAGTGAGCCATGAGGGAGCACATTATGGCCACACAACAACAAACTACTACAAAATATGCTCATAGGCGACCCCACCACCCATGGTCACTCAGAGAAACTTTATGCTGCCCACTCAGAAATGGCTTGTCCATGGCGGGGGGAGGCTGCTGCTGATTCCACAAGGAAAAACAATGCAATTAGCTCCTGTCCATGTGATTGTTTCAGTCACATGGTACCCAACAGCCACTCATAGAGCAGCAAATCCAGTACAGCTAGAGTAACATTTAAAAGACCCATCACTCTCTTAGCGAGAGGTCTTGCATGTCATCAAAACCCTTCCCTGTTTCCCCCCAATGACTCCGTTTAGGCACTGCTGTTGTCTGCATGCCAATAGACCGCTTTTCTAATAAACGGAGAAACCGACCGTGCCTCACACTGGCCAACAGGCTGAAATCTCGTTTCTTGACTTGAAGGGCAGAAAGTTGACAAATCCTTCTGCAAACGTCAGAGTCATTTCTTCCCCCCCTCCCGCCCCGATACCCCCCATACCCACCCTGGGCTCATATCAAAAGGCCTTCCTTGCTCGCCGATCGCATCATGACCACTGCGCCTTTGTAAGATCTGGGGGTGCTTCTGTCCCACTGGGTGCTGTCCGAGTCCGAAGGAGGGTTGTAATTGTGCGGGTCGGTGTAGATGTGGACCTGGGAAGGCGAGTTGTTGGACTGCCTACTCTTGGTGTAGATGGGAGAGGAGTTCACGGGGGTGTACGGAGACCTCCCCTTGGTGGTGTAGATGGGGTCAGGCACATCGCTCTGATCGGAAATATCAGGAGACGGGATGTCAGCAGCTAGAATAAGACTCATTTCACTGGCAGGGGGAGAGGTCATCTTTACCTGAACGATTTGGGGCAACTGCTTGCGGCCTTGAGCATACTGGGCCCCGTTCCGCGTTTGGTAGCCGAGGAGGGAACGCATGCTGCTTGCCCGGCTGAAGGCCTGACTACCTGGTCTGCTTGGGGGAGCTTCAGCATCGACGCTAGGGGTGACAGAAAACAAAAACAAGCATTATCAGCTGTAGGGCATGTCATTATTTTTTTAAAAGTATGTATTTAATTTTATTAAAACAAATGAACAAAAAATAAACATAAAATACAAAAAATACATGAAATACATTACAATCTGTTCCCCCTTTAAAACCTGCCATCATGGGCATAGACATCTTTTATCAGCATAGGGCAATTGTGGTATTAATTCAGTCTATTCTATTGCCAGTTCCACCCTCTGTATATAGGGTTGCCAGGTCCCTCTTCACCCCAGGTGGGAGGTTTTTGGGGCAGAGCCTGAGGAGACATGGTTTAGGGAAGAGAGAGACTTCAGTGCCATAGAGTCCAGCATCATGTGTGTGTAGCTGCATGTGCACACGATTGCTGCTCTGGAGCAGATGGGTGGATTGGCGGGCAAATGCCTGCTGAAACCACCCACCTAGCAACTGTACTGACAAGCCACCCCCCAAAAAAATATATAGGGTCGTCTTCAACTGGCATACAAGTTGCAGTTGAGTCCAATGATAGAGATCTTTTTGTGTATAACACTTTTAGGGGGCGGTTGTATTACAATCAGAGTCGTCTTCCTTTCGAGTAAATACGGTAAGTCACCAAATAGGTATTTAAATGGATAAACATGTGGAAGTGGGAAGGAGGAAGAGACGGGGAGGTGCAAAAATCCACACTCGGGCATGTGTCATATCCTCCAGCATTTTGCAAATGAAACTAAAGATAAGCTTGCTCAGTAATAGCCGTATTTGTATCACAACAGCCTCCCACTACTGTCTATGGCTGGAAGCTCTACTGCGCCTACTGTATTAAATCTAGCCTGCAATACCCCAGTCTTCCATTGCTTTAAAAACCAAGAGGATATGGGTTGTTTCGGTTCAAGGTTTACTAGAAAACACAAATTCCCCATCCCGGTGCTGGCAACCCTAATGGAGGGAGGGATGTCCATTCTTGCCCTAGTGCTGGGTGCCAGCTTGCTCAATCTGTATATTTGTGAATAAACGAATAGGGCAAGGAACACCTTGGGTGTCCCCTGCTCTCTCCACGTTCATGGCTTCCTCCTGGGGAACTTCCAACTGGGAGGTACCCAAAGCCTTACAGTCGGTTCAGGTATGTTCAGCCGGCTCTTCCCTTTCTCGTTGCCCAAGATATTTGTTTACTTCTGCACTTCCAGGTTAAACACTTCACATTTCCTATTTGTTCCTTTCTTCTGATCCACACCGGTGGTTCCATTTTCTCCCTCCCTCTCTCTCACTGTCTCTCGCTCTCTTACTCCTCCTAGCTCATAATTAGGTTTTCATTCTTCTCCATCATCACCTGTTGGTTTCCTTCCTTTGTCATTTTATTTCTAGTCAGATTGGAAGCCCGAGGGGGAGACCCATCAGGCTCTTGTGCATTCTTTGGTAACACACCCGGTGGTTAAGGTGCTTTTCACACATTAAATATTATTTGCATGTCACACTGAAAACCAGAAAAGTAATTACTTGGTGTGTTTTTTCTTCAGTTTTAACTTGCTGTCTTTACAGCTTCATCACCCGTCACCTTGCTATTGTAAACAGAGAGACTACGAGGAGAATTGGGTCAAGGTGGTGACTTAAGAACTGTAGATGTGGAATTGCTAGGCTTTTCAATCAGAAACCATGTGCCTGGTCTCTATTGCTTTAGATGAGAGGCCTTCTGTAACTGTGTCTGAATCCAAACTAAGAGGTACAATAGCAATTTGGAAAATCATCCCATCACAAAAGGGACCAGGCAGACATTCAGGGGTCCCCACCCACCGACACTTTTCCTGGCAACTGCCAAATGTTTTTAGAGTGTGGGTCGGGCCAGGTGGGCCCTGAAAGGTTTCAGATTGGCCATTGAAGATTTCATTGGCTTTGCAGCTTTTTAAAAAGGATGCATCGGCGGCGGCTGATACCACAGCACAAAGATCTTTGCGATGTGATTGAAGGTAAGGTGCGGCAGTCATTTTGGGGCTGGCGCCGCCTCCTTAGGATTGCCAACCTCAAGGCATTGGCTGGAGATCTCCTGCTATTACAACTGATCTCCAGCCGAGAGAGATCAGTTCACCTGGAGGAAATGGCTGCTTTGGCAATTGGAATCTATGGCACTGAAGTCCCTCCCCTCCCTAAACCCCACCCTCCTCAGGCTTCACCCCAAAAATCTCCCGCCGGTGGTAAATAGGGACCTGGCAACCCTAGTCTGAATGTACAATATCAGGATCCCTCCCCCCCAAGAAATAATCACGACACTCACCCAGATGTGCAAACAAATTTTGCTACTTACCTCTGGGTCAACAAGATTTTCTCAGTGCTGGAAGAGAAATCTACCACCTGAAAAAAACCCCAAGTACCTGAGACCCCAGTTGTCAAAACCAATGGCTGTCCTCAATTTTCCTCCAGGCCAGATTGGTCAAGGATGCAGGAGGAGGTTTTGCCTTCCTCTGGGCATAGAGTAGGGGTCACTGGGGGAGTGGGGGGGGGAGGTAGTTGTGAATTTCCTGCGTTGTGCAGGGGGTTGGACTAGAAGACCCTTGAGGTTCCTTCCAGTGCTATGTTTCTAGGCCCCAGGGGAGACATAGTGCCCTGGATCTTTTGCAGCTGAGGTTGCCACCTTCCAGGCAGGGCCTGGATATCTCTCAGAATTAAAACTAATCTCCAGACAAACTAATCAGCACCCCTGAGGAAATGGCGGCTTTGGAGAATGGGCTCTAGGGCATAGAATCAGAGTTGTAAGGGGCCATAGAGGCCATCTAATCCAACCTCCTGCTCAATGCAGGATCAGCCCAAAGCATCCCTGACAAGTGCTTGTCCAGCCTCTGCTCAAAAACTCCCAGTGAGGGGGGGCTCACCACATCCCCAGGTAGCCGATTCCACTGTCAAACAACTCTTACTGTAATTTTATCCCCCTAATATCCTTGGCTCCACCATCAACCAAAAGGGAGACTGCAACCAAGAAATCAGAAGGAGATTGAGACTAGGAAGGGCAGCCATGAAGGAGCTAAAAAATATTTTGAAGTGTAAGGATGTGTCACTGGCCACCAAGACTAGATTAATTCATGCCATCGTATTCCCTATTACTATGTATGGGTGTGAAAGCTGGACAGTGAAGAAAGCTGATAGGAAGAAAATAGATTCCTTTGAAATGTGGTGTTGGAGAAGAGTGTTACGGATACCCTGGACTGCCAAAAAAACAAATCAGTGGGTTATAGATCAAATCAAGCCTGAACTGACCCTAGAAGCTAAAATGACTAAACTGAGGCTGTCGTATTTTGGTCACGTCATGAGACGACAAGAGTCACTGGAAAAGACAGTCATGCTAGGAAAAACTGAGGGCAGCAGGAAAAGAGGAAGACCCAACAAGAGATGGATTGACTCAATAAAGGAAGCCACAGCCTTCAATTTGCAAGATCTGAGCAAGGCTGTCAAAGATAGGACATTTTGGAGGACTTTCATTCATAGGGTCGCCATGAGTCGGAAGCGACTTGACGGCACTTAACACATACAATATCCAATCGGTACTTTTCCTCCCTCAATTTAAACCCATTATTGTGAGTCCTATCTGTTGGATTTAATGCTGGGCCTAGTTTGATTGGCATGGGGCTCTGTGCTCCTGTGGAGTCGGCCCCTCTCTTCAGGTGGCAGTTGCTTCTAACGGACACTTCCAACTGTCATTCAGTCAGTACTGACTGTCAGAAGGAAGTCACTCTAAGTAACTCTGTGTTCGCTCTCTGCCTCACACTCAAGAAGAAGTAACAATGTTTCAGTCAATATAAGAAAAGTAGTACAAACCTCTTAAGGAGAGAATGTTGTTTATTTACAGAACTTACTCCTTTCAACACATTATTTTAGATTGTCTTTACATGACGAGCCCCGTAAAAAATTTATATTACCCTTAATCAGCATGAATGACATTTCAACTGATGTTATGGTGAAGGCGGCAGAGTTTTTAGCAGATGCTGTTAAGATTCAAACCTAATTTTAATCTAGATATGTACTACCTGGTTATCTCTGACCTTGCGACCATCAATATTATGCTAATAAAGGTGATCTGATCTGATCTATGGAACTTTATAATCTTTTATTAAATACAATTTTCTTTTATCTTAAATACGTGTGTTGTTTATATTCCTCCACATAGCTTTTGGCTGTTTTTATCTCTGCTGATTTACAAAGGTGGTATATCCCGCAACAAGTGAGTGCCGGGATGTTGCCCCACATAAGGGACTGGATTAATTTCCATTCCCCCCCCACCAAACACACACTATCCTCTGCTGCCAACAGGAACAGCTCCCTGCCCTCCTCTAAGTGGGTGACAGCCTTTCAAATCCCTCAAGAGAGCAATCCTGTCCCCCCTCGACCGCCTCTTCTCCAGACTTGAACATTCCCAATGAGTCCCTTGGCCTTTCCTTGCAGGGCTCGGTCTCATAGGGCACTTACCAGATGTCGTTGCCTTTGGTGCCCTGCTGCTCCGGCGGGTCCTCCCTCTGGCCACCCCAGCAGCAGTCCCAGCAGTAGTTGTCCCCGCAGTAGCAGCCGACGCCTGACCCACAGCATCCTTTCCCCCAGCAGCACCAGCAGCACCAGACAATGCCGCCGATGATCAGGGCCATGCCGAGGAGGCTGCTGAGAACCGATCCCCCGATGACCCAGCCACGGCCGAGCCCTGCAACGGGCAGAAAGGGTTTCAGGCATCATTCACACTTAGGGTTGCCAATTCTGGGTAGGGAAATACCTGGAGATTTTGGGGGTACAGCCTGAGGAGGGAAGGGAGGGACTTCACTGGGGTATCATAGGGTTGCCGCTCTCCAGGTGGGGCTTGGAGATCTCATAAGAATATAAGAAAGGCCCCGCTGGATCAGACCAAGGTCCATCAGTCCAGCAATCTGTTCACACAGTGGCCAGTCAGGGGCCTCTATAGGGTTGCCAGGTCCCTCTTTGTCCCCAGCGGGAGGTTTTTGGGGCAGAGCCTGAGGAGGGCAGGGTTTGGGAAGGGACTTCAATGCTATAGAGATGGCCATCACGTCTGGTTTCGCCCTGATCCCTATAGTTAAGGGTGCCAGATTGGGTCTGAGGAGATCTGGGTTTGAGTCCTTGCAAAACAGCTGCTATATTGATACAGCAGCCAGAAGAAGGAGGAGGAGAAGGAGAAGAGTTGGTTTTTATATGCCAACTTTCTCTACCACTTAAGGAAGAATCAAACCGGCCTACAATCACCTTCCCTTCCCCACAACGGACACCCTGTGAGGTAGGTGGTGCTGAGAGAGCTCTAAGAGAGCTGTGACTAGCCCAAGGTCACCCAGTTGGCTTCGTGTGTAGGAGTGTGGAAACCAACCCGGTTCACCAGATTAGCCTCCGCCGCTCGTGGAGGAGTGGGGGAATCAAACCCGGTTCTCCAGATCTGAGTCCACCTACTCCAAACCACCGCTCTTAACCACTACACCACGCTGGCTGAGGAAGATTGCCCACCCCCTTTCAGCCTCAGAAGGAAAAAATGGATGGCGGAAGAACTGTGCAGCACCTTGCAGGAAGGGAGGAAGAACAGGTGGTTTCTGAGGAGAGGTTATCTGGAGTGAAAGAGAGGTAGGGCAGGGAAACAGCCGAGGCATTTCTTCTGCCTACGAGTTTTTCTGAGGTGCTTTGATCGGTATCAAGACAAACATAGTTTTGCGGCACCTCTGAGACAAACACGTTTTGGACGTCATTTTATCCTCTGTCGGACTGAGCTTTTAGAATTCGGGAGGTGCTCTGAGAGAACTTAGGTCAAGAGGCGGGGTGGAACATAAGTAGAGTTAAAAATGCTGAGCTTTACCACACTGGTAAAAATGTTCAGCCCTGACCTGGATGGCCCAGGCTAGCCTGATCTCGTCAGATCTCAGAAGCTAAGCAGGGTCAGCCCTGGTTAGTATTGGGATGGGAGACCACCAAGGAATGCCAAGGTTGCTGTGCAGAGGAAGGCACTGGCAAACCACCTCTGTTAGTCTCTTGCCATGAAAACCCCAAAAGGGGTTGCCGTAAGTCGGCTGCGACTTGAAGGCACTTCACACACACACACACACACACACACACACAAATATTGAAAGGATCTGAACTAAATGACTCCTTCTGCCTTCCTTCTTTGGCTCTGAGAGCAC
This sequence comes from Euleptes europaea, assembly GCF_029931775.1. Taxonomy (NCBI): domain Eukaryota; kingdom Metazoa; phylum Chordata; class Lepidosauria; order Squamata; family Sphaerodactylidae; genus Euleptes; species Euleptes europaea. The sequence continues at coordinate 89,809,259 of NC_079318.1, read as the reverse complement.
TTGTTCAAGTCAGACTTATAGGCACATTTACAGTGCAATCCTAAACACAGTTACTCTCTTCTGTGTCCCATTAACTTGAATGGACTGAGAAGGGTGTAACTTTTTAGGATTACACTGTTAATTCACTAATCTGTTCACATTGGAATCCTCCAGTGGCCTGAATGTTTGCTTAACATAGACCTCCTCGTGCTTTGTATAACATGGGTTAGCTTCCAATAGCTAACGGATAGTTCCTTGGTGAGAATTAGCTGGAAAAGGTATTGACAACGAGTACGGTTGCCAACCCCCAGGTGGTGCCTGGTGACCTCCTGCTATTACAACTGATCTCCAGGCAACAGAGATCAATTCTCCTGGAGAAAATGGTCACTTTGGAAGGTAGACTCTATGGCATTATATCCCATTGAAGTCCCTCCCCTCCCCAAATCCCACCCTTCTCTGGCTCCGTCTTGGCATTTCAAACCCTCTTGGTGCTTTTCTGGACATGTTTCTGACTGAGGAAAACAGTATTTTATAAGATCATAAGACGAACTTCCTAGGAGGGTCTACCTAGCTGAACACCCTGTTTCCCCACGGTGGAGAGCCAGACTCCCCCCCACAAAGCCCACAAGTAGGGTGGAAGGGTAACTGCCTCCCCCTATGATTGCCACCCCCTGGTAAGTGGTTTTCATAGAATCATAGAGTTGGAAGGGGCCATACAGGCCATCTAGTCCAACCCCCTGCTCAATGCAGGATCGGCCTTGAGCATCCCTGACAAGGGTTTGTCCAGCCTCTGCTTAAAGACTGCCAGTGAGGGGCAGCTCACCACCTCCCTAGGCAGCCGATTCCACTGTCGAACAACTCTTACTGTAAAAAATTTCCCCCTAATATCCAGCGGGTACCCTTCTGCCTGCAATTTAAACCCATTATTGCGAGTCCTATCCTCTGCTGTCAACAGGAACAGCTCCCTGCCTTTCAGAGGTACTCTGTCTCGGAACATGGAGGTTCCACTTCACACTTATGTGTTAACACCCATTGACAGACCTCCATGAATTTGTCTACGTCCCCTCTCAAAGCCACCTAAAGCCAGCAGTTTGCATCTTGTATCAGTGGATTCCATGGGTTCATACGCACTGGGTGAAATGGTACTTGCTTTGGCTAGTCCTGAATCTAGGCCTAGGATTTAGGAGAGGGAGGGGAAAAAATCTGCTCTATCTGCTTTCTTCCTGCCAGGCATAATTTTATACACTTTTATCACATCTGATAATTTTTTCCCTAAACCAAAAAGCCCCAAACTCTTCAGCCTTCCTTCACCGGGAAGATGTTCCAATGGTTGATCACTTTGATTGCCCCTTCTGCACCTCTTCCAGCCCCACAACATCCTTTTTGAGATGGGGGGACTGGAACATATATTCCAAATATGGCCAATCCATAGATCTAGACAAGGGCCTTTCTAAACTGTCTGCAACCATTGTTATCCTAAAACCCCCAAGGGCAGAGATTTGCCTTTCCCCCACAAAAGAAACAGAGCATTAGGACTTATCTCCTACAATTTTGTCGGAATTATCTGGTTTTCGGTTTTGACACCGGGATCTCTGCGTCTGCCACACCTACCGCCTATGGAGATATCCACAGAGCAATAGGCCACGCCCACATTGTTACCCACGCTGCACTGGTAGGTTCCCAGGTGTTCATCGCTCAAGCCGTAGATGTGAAGGTCACCAGGCACAGATCCTATTTGGCAGAAAGAGAGAGGGTTGGGACCAGCCTAAGGGCTTTTGCCACCCTAGGTCAGCTGTTGGCAATCTCTCCTGCCCAGGGCATGAACACAACAGCCCTCCTCCTTGTGCAAGCTGTGCACAGCATGTGGTATTCAGAGATAGACTGCCTCTGAATGTGGAAGTTCCATTTGGCTGTCCTCCGTAAATCTACCCAGTGCCTTTTTTTTTTTAAAGGCATCTAAGCTGGTGATCCCATCAACATCTTGTGAGTTCTGCAAGCATAACTATGCATCGCTGCCCTGTTCGTCCTTCTGAAGAATGCCCTTTGCTTCTCCGGGGCCTTTGTCACTTACCCAGTCCTCCGGGCATCCAGTCTCTGAAGCCTGGCCCGCTTGTCATGGACCAACGGTAGCTGAGGGGTGGGGAGCCCGCGGAGGCGAAGCAGCGCAAAGTGATGTCGTTTCCATAACCCACGTCGCCGATTATCGAGCACTGAGGAACCGCTGGCCTTTCTGGTTGGAGGGGATGGAAACAAGAAACCAGTATCAAAACAAGTTGTTTTTTTATGCCCAAGGGAGATGCCTGCTGTTACGGGATCCCCCTGCCAGCCCCCAGAACCGTATCCGGAGAACAGCAGCTTGCCTTCTCGTTTCTGACACCAAAACTCCCTGACTGATTCCCCTAATGAGCAAACTTGCATAGGGGCGACCTGGTAGTTTGGGGTTGACTAGGCACACTGGTTCAAGTAGGATTGCCATTCTGGCCTCTGAACATCCTGGGGATTTGGGGGGTGGGGAGTGTATGGATGTCAAGCATTTGACCAACAGGTCAAATATCACAATTTACATGAAACGCAAAGCGTTAGAACATACAAAAGCAACGGAGTGATAAAGATGCAATGGGCTTCCGGTAAATTCCCATTTCATAACGATTTTTTCAAGCCTCCGTCTTCCATGTGCTTGAGAGTCCATTTTGGAGCTATAGGAGTGTACCTTCCTAGTAGTCACGGACGGCTAGCTGAGATGAAATGGGAATTTACTGGAAGCCCATTGCATCTTTATCACTCCGTTGCTTTTGTATGTTCTAACGCTTTGCGTTTCATGTAAATTGTGATATTTGACCTGTTGGTCTTGCACCTATTTTTTTGTCAACTGTGGTTGTATACCTGTTGGTTGCTTTGTTAATACACTTTTATTAGCAATTTCCAGTTTTGGTATTTATGTGCCATAGGTTGGCATTTTGTTCTTGTGCTGTTGTGCTTGAATTCCAACCTCCAGGTAGTAGCTGGAGATCTCCCGCTATTGTGACTGATCTCCAGCCGATAGAGATCAGTTCACCTGGAGAAAATGGCCGCTTTGGCAACTGGGCTCTATGGCATTGAAGTCTCTCCCCTCTCCAAACCCCACCCTCTTCAGGCTCCGCCCTCAAAATCTCCAGGTATTTCCCAACCTGGGGCTGGCAACCCTAGGGTAGGGACATGGGGGCTGCAAGGTTGTCTGTGCCACTACGTCACTTCCAGGGGAAACCAGGAAAGGACGTAGAGTCGTTCTGTGAATCAACGGAAAATCTATGGTAAAACCATAGGGTGACCAGTGATTCCTAGAGCTACCCTACTTCACTTCCGGATTTCCCCTGGAAGTGACGTAGCAGTGTGGCTGGTGCTGAGTTATGCATCAGGCGATCCAATTAACAAAAGATGATACCAAGTTAGGAGGGGTAGTTAATACCCCGGAGGGTAGGGTCAGAGTTCAGAATGACCTCGATAGACTGGAGAGCTGGTCCATTGCAATAAAATGGATTTCATTAGGGAGAAGTGTAAAGTACTTCACCTAGGCAGAAACAACATAAGGCACAGGTACAGGATTGGAGACAGTTGGCTTGACAACAGTACATGTGAAAGAGATCTGGGAGTCTTAGTGGACCACAAACTGAACTTGAGTCAACAGTGTGATATGGTGGCTAAGAAGGCCAATGCAATTCTGGGCTGCATCAATAGGAGTATTGTGTCTAGATCAAGGGAAGTAATACTACCGCTGTATTCTGCATTGGTTAGACCTCACTTGGAATACTGTGTCCAGTTTTGGGCTCCACAATTTAAGAAGGATGTTGACAAGTTGGAGCGTGTCCAGACTGGTCAGAGGTCTGGAATCCATGCCCTATGAGGAGAGACTTAAGGAGCTGGGTTTGTTTAGTCTGGAGAAGAGAAGGTTAAGGGGTGACATGATAGCCATGTTTAAATATTTGAAGGGATGTCATGTTGATGAGGGAACTAGCTTGTTCTCTGTTGCTCCAGAGACTAGTAATGGATTTAAACTAATAGAAAAGCGATTCCACCTAAACATTAGGAAGAACTTTCTGACGGTGAGGGCTGTTCGACGGTGGAATGTGCTGCCTCGGAGGGTGATGGAGTCCCCGTCTTTGGCGGTCTTTAAGCAGAGGCTAGATGGCCATCTGTCGGGAGTGCTTTGATTGTGGGATCCTGCATTACGGGGTTAGGGTTGGGGTCACTGGGGATGTGGGGGGGAGGTAGTTGTTAATTTCCTGCATTGTGCAGGGGGTTGGACTAGATGACCCTGGTGGTACCTTTCAACTCTATGATTCTATGATTCTAAATGCCAGAGCAAGTGAGACCTTAGGCCCTTAACACTTGTTGAGCTGAAGGGGGTCACCTCACACAGCACTGCAAAAAAAAAAAAACCCTACCTTGCACAGCAATGGTCACTTTGTGGGTGGCCTCGGTGGTTTTCTTCACCGTGCATTCGTATGTTGCCGAGTCAGTGATCCGCACGTCGCGCAGCTGCATAGAGGCGTCGTACAGGCTGGGGTCGGCAGAAGTGAACCCAACCCTTTGCTGGAGATCGGGTGGTCCGGGGCGGATGATCTGGTGGTCATGGTAACCCAGGAGCTGGTGGGGACAAGGAGGAGAAGATGAAGGGGGAAGGAACTAAATGGGAAAGGGTGTGAGGACGGACATCCCGCCCCACAGAAGGCAAAACTGTCTGCAGAATCCGGCTCCTTAAGAATCTCCGCTTCCTTTGCTTAAAAGCAAGTTTCTAGCCCTGATGAAGATAGTGGCCCTGTCAGTCTGCAGTAGAAGAGCCAGATTCAAGTCCAGTAGCACCTTAGAAACCAACCAGATGGTCGGGACTGTCTTTGAAACGGTTGTTGATGAGCAGGCAGGGGCACCCAGGCCTGTCGAGCAGGCAGGTGGGAGGGCAGGAAAGGAACTGCAAGCAGAGGGCCTGGGGGTAGGCAGGGGAACGAGGTCCCCCAGACACACTCTGCCCAGAGCCTCCCAAAACCTGGAACCGGCCCTGTAAACAAACATATGAAGTCTCAGATAGTCCAATTGAGCAGAGAGTCTGCCCGTGTGGAAAGGCAAAGACAGAAACCCATTTTTATTCAGTTGTGATTTATATTCTTCCATAAGATCTTCTTTTATTACTCCATTGATATCACTCTTTCTGGTATGTTCACACAATTATCATTTAATAGATCTACTGTCTGGGAAAGATAAGGCCGTTACCCTCTCCTTAGCTCATTATTTAACGGCTGCCTTGAAGATGCGTTCAAAGCTATAATCAACGGACGCCTAAATGCGCATTTGCATACAGGCGCTCGTTTTGCACTGGAACGCATGAAGCAGCATCGTACAAAGTCAGAGCACTGATGTAGGGGGGAAGGAAAGATGATGCTTCCTTTGCCTCTGTGCATGTGCTTGCAAGTCGTTTGCCTTCCTCCCTACATTATTTTTAAGGTGAGTTTCGGGTCACACGTTAAATGTGAGTCAGGTTGCGGTTCCCCCAACCTAACTCGTGTTTAATGTATTGCCTAATCAGACCGTGTGCAATGAACCCATGAAGCTAGGTGCCTTATACTTTTGCTTACACCTGGGACCTAAAGGAACTTTGTGCAATTTTACTATAGATATGCAAGATCTGCATCCAGCAGTACCTTAAAGACCAAGATTTCCATGATATAAGTTTTTGAGAGTCAAAGCTCTCTTCATCAGATACAAGTAGGAATGAATACGCCTGAGCCCTTATATCCCAGTCAGAAGGTGGGAGGGTGATATAAGGGCTGAGGGATCTTAGACCCTGGAAAATCTGTTGATCTTTAAGGTGCTCCTGGACTTGAATCTTAGGCCATTTATGCTTGGTAATTAGCGTGGTCATTTTAGTTCTTCACTCTGAACTGTCATTCTAGAAGTCACTATAAAGCCGACGCATATCTGCTTCACATTTCTTAAGAACCCCTTTAATGCGACTTTTTGTATTTACTCCGTCCCTGCCTCAAAGCATCCACTCAAGGAAGCATGAAGAATCACAGTGGGGGGTGGGTAGCTATGGAAAGGACAATTACTAATGGCTATGCAAACGAAGGAGAAGGCCAGTGGGGGTGGGTGGGATTTGTTTGACTTTCTCCTCTTGCATCGGGACCGTGAATAGTCATTTTAGAGGTCGGATTTATAAAAGGAGCTTTGAGCAAGCATCAAAATCAACACTGCATAAATGGCCTTACTCTTCTGCTGCAGACCAATATGGCTGCCCCCCTGAAACCACTATAGATATGGAAGATTTACTTAATCCCTCTTTCAACTGGTTCTTTATTTTTCGCTAGAGGCAAATCCTGTAAATTTTCCCCTTATAAAAGCTTTACAAGCATCACAAGATATCTGCCAAGAAACCTCTGCCGGACACTTACAAACAAAAAAGCACATTTTCCAGCTTGAGGAGCAAAGTATTAAGATGGTACTAAAACATATGAGACTGAGATTTACCAAAGGTATAAATACAGATGACAGCGGATCTATGTTACAGGTGACAGTGGATCTATGTTAACACCAGCGGATCTATGTTAACACCAGAACGATGAGTTGGCAGCCTCTCCAGGATCTCCGATAATGAAAGGTCTTTCCCAACACCTGAGATCCTTTAATTGGTGACGCCAGGAAACAAACCTGGAAACTTCTGCATGCACAGCAGATATTTCACCACTCCCAGATTTAAGCTTGCATCCCCCAGAAACGTGCTGTACTGATGAGGTATGACCTAGGGTTCCCAGCCTCCAGGTGGGGCCTGGAGATCTCCAGGGATTGAACATAAGAACATAAGAAAGGCCATGCGGGATCAGACCAAGGTCCATCAAGTCCAGCAGTCTGTTCACACAGTGGCCAACCAGGTGCCTCGAGGAAGCCCACAAACAAGACGACTGCAGCAGCACCATCCTGCCTGTGTTCCACAGCACCTAATATAATAAGCCTGCTCCTCTGATCCTGGAGAGAATAGGTATGCAACATGACTAGTATCTATTTTTACTGATCTTCATACTACAGAAGTCAGTTCCCCTGGAGGTGGACGCCAATGCATTACATCCCTGCTGAGCTCCCCTTCCCCAACTCCATCTCTCCCCGGGTTCGCCCCCCAAATCTCCCAGAATTTCCCAAGCTGGAGTTGGCAATTCCACTCTGGCCTTTCCCTAAATAATTCTGTCTGGGAAACCGGCAAACACCAGGATGCCAATGTGCAGAATCTGAACTCGCTCCTCCCTTTGGAATCAAGAATGCTGCAAAACCCTTGCCTTGAGCTGCCCGCCCATCTTGACACTGCAAAATATCAATAGGGGAGTGGTACCCAAAGCACATATATATAAAGAGGAAAAAATACCACTATACACCTGAACGTAAATGAATTATATAATTTTCCAAAAAGGTGATTTATAATTTTAAATATCAACTTATAATTTCCAAAACATTTCAGTCAGCACGAAGCAAACTATACAAGGTTTCGCGATTTATCCTTGTTTCGCATATCAGCTTCATCAGAAGTCTGTTGCTCCATATCTTGCCGTTACAAGAGAATCTTGACCTGCTCCATTGACTCTCTCTGATTCAAATCCTGTTACTTTGCGGAACAAGGTTAAATCGCGAAACCTTGTATAGTTTGCTTTGTGTTGACAGAAATGTTTTGGAAATTATAAGTTGATATTTAAAATTATAAGTCACCTTTTTGGAAAATTATATAATTCATTTACGTTCAGGTGTATAGTGGTATTTTTTCCCCTCTTTATATATACGGCCATCTTGACATGGCACCCAATGGCTCCAGCGGTTACCCCCCAGCAACCACAGCTGAAACTCACAAACTTACCGGGTTGGTCTGTGGATACTGTCCCGGTATCACCTGCCTCCATTGGATATCCCAAGCACTGTCGGGAGTGTTGTCTTCAGGGTCCGTTGAAAAGGGGCAGCCCAGTTTGACGGACTCCCCCCTGGGCAGGTAGATGATCTTCTGTCCATCCTCAGTGATCCTCACGGCAAAACTCAAAGCTAAAATGAGACCCACCAGAGCACCATAAAACAGGCTTCTCCAAGGTGAAGAGGCCCCAAACCACAATGCCTTTAGCTGTTATTGGTGTCCCTGACAGATAGGGTTGCCAACCTCTGGGCGGGACCTGGAGACCTCCCAGAATTACAGCTGATCTCCAGACTACAGAGAAAATGGCTACTTTGGAGGGTGACTCTATGTCTAGACATTAGGAACAACTTTCTAACAGTTAGAGTGGTTCCTCAGTGGAACAGGCTTCCTCGGGAGGTGGTGGGCTCTCCTTCCCTGGAGGTTTTTAAGCAGAGGCTAGATGGCCATCTGTCAGCAAGGCCGATTCTATGACCGTAGGCAGATCATGAGAGGGAGGGCACCTTGGCCATCTTCTGGGCATGGAGTAGGGGTCTCTGGGGGTCTGGGGGTAGTTTGGAATTTCCTGCATTGTGCAGGGGGCTGGACTAGATGACCCTGGTGGTCCAACTCTATGATTCTATGTCATTATACCCTGTTGGGCTCTCTCCTCAAACCCCACCCTCCTCAGGCTCCACCCCCAAAATCTCCAGGTATTTCCCAACCCGGAGGTGGCAACCCTATCTTAAAGCCATCTATGCTCACGGCCATCACTATACCCACTGGCAGTGAATTCCACAGTTTCGTTACTCGTTGAATAAAGAAGCATTTCCTTTCGTCTGATTTTCATTAGCATTGCGGCCGTCATCCCAAACCACATGCCCCAAAATCAAACTTAATATGCTACCAAGTTTGCTAAACAAATCTTAATGCTTTGTTTGCCATTTAAAATGAGAAGCGTTTAGAACGTATTTGCATATCTGCATGGGTAGCAGCCAGAAGTGGATAGGTAGCCCTTGTGGGTGGTGTGAGTAGAACCATCGCCAGGGCTGATAGGAATTGTAGTTTTCTAAGCATCTAATGCCCTGACCTGGATGGCCCAGGCTAGCCTGATCTCATCAAATCTCAGAAGCTAAGCAGGTTCAGCCCTGGTTAGTATTGGGATGGGGGACCACCAAGGAAGTCCAGGGTTGCTGTGCAGAGGAAGGCACTGGCAAACCACCTCTGTTAGTCTCTTGCCATGAAAACCCCAAAAGGGGTCGCCATAAGTCGGCTGCCACTTGAAGGCACTTTACACACACACACACACACACACACATTCTAATGCCAGTGATTCTTGCTCAGTCAAACCTACCCTGCAGGGTTGTTGTGCGGCTAAAAAGGAGGGGAGAATCGTGTGCGTTGCCCTAAGCTCCTTAGAGGAAGGGTGGAATCAAAATGGAATAAAGTAGCCTGAAAGCAGCAAATTTTGCCTTGGCTGCCATGAAAGTTACCTCGACCTGGATGCCCCAGCCTAGAACAATTTTGTCAGCTCTCAGAAGCTAAGCAGCGTCAGACATGGTCAGTACTTGGATGGGAGACCACCAAGAAAGTCCAAGGTTGCGACGCAGAGGCAGGCAATGGCAAACCACCTCTGTTCGCCTCTTGCCTTGAAAACCCTACAGGGTCGCCACAAGTCGGCTACGACTTGCCGGCACTTTCCGCCACCGCCATGAAAGGCTGAAAAGTTTCATTCATTCTCAGACAGCACTAGATTGGCAAGTAAATTCATGCCAGTGCTGAGTGATCTCTACTTTATCTGGGATTCTTCTCTTGCTTTATTTGCTGGTTACGGCATGAAAACTTTTTCCCCCTTTCACATTTGTTCAGCTGAAATATTTCTGCTCCGACATTTCTGAGCCTCAAAAAGAGGGACCCGTTGAAAAAAAAAACACATCCCAAATCTTCAGCCACATAAACCTGGACAGAGACGTACCAATTGACATTAAGCGCCAACAGAATAAATATGGAACAAGCCCTATAAAAACCATGAGTCAGCAGATTCAGGCAAGCGTGGACGTATCTGTCTTGCCGATCTTCCGCGTCACTCTAAACGCTCATCGTAATTAATTCCAGCTGCCAATTAGCATCTTTCATTCCTTTCCAACTGCTAATATGGTACTGAGTAGACCAGTAATTTACTGACTTCATTATGTCCATTCAAAATAATAATTTTTTCCCTCTTGGACAGACTGACTCAAATAGCTATGCCAACATTATACAAAACGATCCCCAGTTTTATAATAAATTCTAATCTCCTTTGGGTGTTGCCTGCCTCCACGAAGTCATTCCAAACAAATGAAAATAGCCATCCGTAAACAATTTCCATATCTCTGTTTAATGGAGCAAATCCATCCAGAAGCACCATCAAATTAATCAGTATCCAAAAATAAATTAAGTGATTGTGCAATCCTATTCAGAGTTACTCTAGTCCAAACACACTGGCATCTATGGGCATAGACTGGAGTAATTGCGCATGGAATCGTGCTGTTAAAGAAGCAATCGAAACATCCGTTCATTCCAGGGATTTCTACCCACAGTGGTCCTTTAGCAGCCAGAGTATGGGGGTTACCGCACTTTGTATTCCCAGCGATGTATTAAGAGTTTGAAAATGTTATAAAAAAACATCGCTTTAAAAGGGTTTTTGGATACTACGGCTTATAAATGGTTGGAAAATGTCTTCTAAAGGAGCCAAACAAAGTGCGAACAGTATTTTTTATAACGTTTTCAAACTCTTAATACATCGTTGGGAAAACATAGAAAGTGCAAACAGTATTTTTTAAAACGTTTTCAAACTCTTAATACATTGCGGGGAATACAAGTGTGGTAACCCCCTATATCAGTGGCCAGGGGGAAAAAAAAGGTCACATCAGATCTCAGAAGTTAAGCGAGATCGGCCCTGGTCAGCCCTTGGATGGGAGACCACCAAGGAAGTCCAGGATTGCTGTGCCGAGGCAGGCAATGGCAAACCCCCTCTGTTTCTCTCTTGCCTGGAAAACCCTACTGGGTTGCCATAAGTCGGCTGCCTCTTGACAACCCTTTCCACCACCAGTTTTGTAATATTGTGAGCCGCATTCCTTAATCATCCATTCGTCCTATTGCGTATGTGCGTTAAGTGCCGTCAAGTCGCTTCTGACCCATGGAGACCCTATGAATCAATGTCCTCCAAAACCTCCTATCATTAACAGCCTTGCTGAGGTCCTACAAACGGAGGGCCGTGGCTTCCTTTATAGAGTCCATCCATCTCTTGTTGGGGCTTCCTCTTTTCCTGCTGCCTTCAACTAGCATGACTGTCTTTCCCCGTGACTCTTGTCTTCTCATACTGTGGCCACAGTACGACAGCCTCAGTTTAGTCATTTTAGCTTCTAGGGTCAGTTCAGGCTCGATTTGATCTAGAACCCACTTATTTGAGTTTTTTTGGCACTCCACAGTATCCGTAACACTCTCTTCCAACACCAGCCTTATTAGAATACTTTTAAAAATACGCTTGCATCATTTTAAGTTTCCGATATTAACATGCAACAAATTGTCATTTTAAGATATTTTTTGAACCAACTTTCAGCACTGAAGAAATTCCTTAACCTTTGATACGTGTAAAAATATTGAACCTAGCCTTTTGCCAAAACTCCAAGGGGGCTTCCCTATTTATTTAGAATAGTTCCCTGCATCTATCGAACCATTTACTAGATTTCTCTTTATTTATTTGGAAAATTTAGTAATGTTCTTGCAGCTCAAAGGACTGCTTCTCATGGTGACATGGTCCTCATGCCAAACGTGGACTGTCAACAGATCTGTTCCAGAGGGACCTGTGGTAGGAACGTAAAGCCCAGGTAGTGAGTTTAGAGCCAGCATGGTATAGTGGTTAAGAGCGGTGGACAATAATCTGATGAACCAGGTTTGATTCCCCGCTCCTCCACATGAGTGGCGGACTCTAATCTGATGAACCGGATTGGTTTTCCCTCTCCTCCACATGAAACCAGCTGGGTGACCTTGGGCAAGTCACAGTTCTCTTAGAGCTCTCTCAGCCCCACCTACCTCACAGAGTGACTGTTGTGGAGACAGGAGAGGAAGGCAATTGTAAGCCGGTTTGATTCTCCCTTAAGTGGTTGAGAAAGTCGCCATATAAAAACCAACTCTTCTTCTTCTTCAAGCAGGTAGCGTTGCCAACCTCCAGGTGGTGGCTGGAGATCTCCTGCTATTACAACTGATTCCTAAACGACAGATATCCATTCCCCCGGAGAAAATTGCCGCTTTGGCAATTGGACTCTACGGCATTGAAGTCCCTCCCCTCCCCAAACCCCGCCCTCCTCAGGCTCCGCCCCCAAAGCCTCCCACCAGTGGCGAAGAGGGACCTGGCAACCCTAAAGATCGGGCGAGCCTGGCCTTTCCAGGTCAGGGAACTTAAACCGTAAACATTTACAAAAAATAACAGAACAAAATCAGTAGCCAACTCTCCCAAAATTATGAGGAAAAACCACAGAATTAACATCAGCTTTTATACAAAGTTATATTAAATGTATAGGGTTGCCAGGTCCCTCTTTGCCACTGGTGGGAGGTTTTTAGGGCAGAGCCTTAGGAGGGCAGGATTTGGGGAGGGGAGGGACTTCAATGCCATAGAGTCCAATTGCCAAAGCAGCCATTTTCTCCCGCGGAACTAATCTCAATCGGCTGGAGATCAGTTTTAATAGCAGGAGGGGGTACCAGTCCCTGGGAGCGAGCCGAGCCAACCGTTGCTGAGCCCTGAAGCCTGCCTCAATTTGCCTCCTCAAGCAGTCGCTCGGGTAGCTCAGCTAAAGAACCGGCCCTGCACAAAAGCTAGCCAATGCCTGGAGAAAAGAAAAACATCTTCCCTGGGGCCTCAAAATTAGCAGCTTTGGCAACACGCACTAGGCTGTTTCTGTGTTGAGCAGGGGGTTGGACTAGATGGCCTCTATGTCCCCTTCCAACTCTATGATTCTATGAATTCTATTGAAGGGCTGTCATATAGAGGAGGGTGCCGAGTTATTTTCTGTTGCTCCAGAAGGTCGGACCAGAACCAATGAGTTGAAATTACATCAAAAAAGTTTCCGTCTAGACATTAGGAAGAATTTTCTAACAGTTAGAGCGGTTCCTCGGTGGAACAGGCTTCCTCGAGAGGTGGTGAGCTCTCCTTCCCTGGAGGTTTTTAAGCAGAGGCTAGATGGCCATCTGTCAGCAATGCTGATTCTATGACTTTAGGCAGATCGTGAGAGGGAGGGCACCTTGGCCGTCTCCTGGGCATGGAGTAGGGGTCACTGGGGGTGTGGGGTGTGTGGGGGGAGGTAGTTGTGAATTTCCTGCCTTGTGAAGGGGGTTGGACTAGATGACCCTGGTGGCCCCTTCCAACTCTATGATTCTATGAACACACAAATGAAGAGTGGAGGGGATTCCAAAGCTGCGATGCCACCATGGAGAAGGCCCTGTCTCAGGTAGCCAGCTCTTTCCCTTCTGAGGGTAGGGGGCGCACGGAACAAGACTTCAAGAGAGGAGCTCAGTTCTCAGGCAGGTTCACACAACAAGACCCTTTAGATCTCCTGATCCCAGACCATTTAGCATTTTTCAAGGCTAAAAAAAGAGCCAGCTTTTAAAATTGTGCACATCGGCTGCCGGTGTCAGTCTTCCAGTGTGCTTCCGACAAGACTCTGCCGCTTCCTCCAGCTGTCTCGACTCCTCCAGCATCTAAAACGCCGCTACCTGGCACCAGCTCCAGGGGTTACAGGTTGCCAGCGATGTATCTGATAACCCACGCTCAATTTGCCTATCGTCCCCGTGGATTTCGCACCGTTCATAAAGAGCCGTGTAACAAATTGCCCTCAAGATAGTGGTTAGTTTTCTGGTTTTAAATTCTTGAAGTTGTACGTTTTACGGAGATTGTTTTATTGTTTTAATGAACTTATCTGTTCTTATATGTTGATAGCCACCCTGAGCCTGGTTTCGGCCGGGAATTGAAGTGGGGGTATAAGTTGAACAAATAAATAAATAAGACTGGGGAAGAGCTGTGGCTCAGTGGTAGAGCATCTGCTTGACATGCAGTAGGTCGCAGGTTCAATCCCTGGCGTCTCCAGTTAAAGGGACTAGGCAAGTAGGTGATGTGAAAGGCCTGAGACCCTGGAGAGCCATGGGGAAGGGCTGTGGCTCAGTGTTAGAGCATCTGCTTGGCATGCAGAAGGTCGCAGGTTCAGTCCCCAGCGTCTCCAGTTAAAGGGACCAGGCAAGTAGGTGATGTGAAAGACCTCCGCCTGAGACCCTGGAGAGCTACTGCCGGTCTGAATAGACAATTCTGACTTTGATGGACCGAGAGTCTGGTTCAGTATAAGGCAGCTCCATGTGTTCATGTGTGAAAGGCATTGGAGGGGCGCCATGGCTCCAACAGACACCACATTGGGGACCCTGGCACAGATTGTATGCTGCTAAGGGAAAGGTGGGTATTGAAATGCTGCCTGGCACCAATTTGAAAAAAGATACTCTCTACTTCATTGAGTCACAAGCAACTTTAAAACCAAAACACCTTACTTCTGTTGAAGGTCGTGGCTTAGGAAGGGAAAGACGAATACTCCAAATTAATGACTGGCTGCGTAGGTGGTGTCGTCAAGAAAGGTTTGGATTTCTGGACCATGGCTTATGCTTTCGAGAAGAAGCTCTTCTGTCGGGGGATGGTTTACACCTCATGAGGGTAGGAAAAAATGTGTTTGGTGAGAGCCTTGCAAACCTGATCAGGAGGGCTTTAAACTAAATCCTATGGGGGAGCGAGACAACAGTTTAAAGCCTTGTATACTGATAATACCTGGAGATTTGCAGGGAGTGGCATGTATGCAAGGAAACATAAACTCACAGGTAAGTACAGAAACGAAAACCACGAGGCACATAAACCACGGATTCAGATGTCTGTACACTAATGCGCAGTGTATGGGAAACAAGCAGGAAGAACTCGAAGCCCTAATACAGGAAGGGGATTTTGACCTAATAGGCATTTCTGAAACTTGGTGGGATGTCACTCATGATTGGAATATTAAGATTGAGGGGTACAACTTGTTTAAAAGGGATAGATTGATAAGGAAGGGGGGAGGAGTAGCACTGTATGTCAAAGATGTGTACCCTTGTGAAGAAGTACATGAATCTTTGCATGGTAGTGCAGTTGAGACTCTATGGGTAAACATAAAAAGAATAAGAAATAATGGTGATATTCTCGTGGGGGTCTGCTATCGACCGCCAAACCAGACCAGATCAGATCACAAAGTTCTCAAAGAGACGGGACATGGTGGTCATGGGAGATTTTAATTACCCGGATATCTGTTGGAAGTCCAACGCTGCTAAAAATGCAAGATCCAATAAATTCTTGACTTGTCTTGCTGACAACTTCCTATTCCAGAGGTGGACAGGGAAACAAGGAGGTCTGCTATCTTAGACTTGATTCTCACCAACAGGGAAGAACTGGTCGATGAGGTTAAGGTAGTAGGCACCCTGGGTAGTAGTGACCACGTACTCTTGGAATTTACAATCTTGGGGAGAGGAAAACCTGTACGTAGTCAGACATGTAGGTTGGACTTCAAAAGAGCAAACTTTAACAAACTTAAACTTATGCTAGGTAGAATCCCATGCTCAGAAATACTTAAGGAGAAGGGAGTTCAAGAAGGGTGGGCATTTCTTAAAAATAAAATACTGAAGGCGCATTCCCAAACCATTCCTATGAGAAGAAAAATTGGAGGAGTCTAAAAAGGCCAGGGTGGCTCCATAAACAGCTTTTTAAAGAGTTGAGAAATAAAAAAGGCTCATTTAGGAAGTGGAAGGAGGGCCTTATAACCAAAGAGGAATATAAGCAAATAACTAGTGCTTGTAGGGAGGGTGTTAGGAAAGCTAAAGCTCAGTAGGAACTTAGGCTAGCGAGAGATGCTAAACGCAACAAAAAAGGGTTCTTTTCCTATGTACAGAGTAAGAGTAAGAACAAGGACAAGATAAGCCCATTGCGTGGACCGGAAAGTGAAATTATTACAGGAGATGAAGAGAGGGCAGAAGTCTTCAATTCCTACTTTTCCTCAGTTTTTTCTTGTGAGGGAAGTGGTGCTCAACATGGCATCAACAGAACATGTGATGAGGGGAGGGATTTGCAGCCTAGAATTGGCGTTGGGGTACTGCACAAACACCTGGTTTCTTTAAATGAAACAAAATCCTCTGGGCCAGATGAATTGCACCCAAGGGGACTCAAAGAACTTGCAGGTGTAATTTCGGAACCTCTGTCCATTATTTTTGAAAAGTCTTGGCAAACAGGTGAGGTGCCAGAAGATTGGAGGCGGGCAAATGTTGTCCCCATCTTCAAGAAGGGGGAAAAGGAGGAGCCAGGTAACTACCGACCCATCAGCTTGACTTCTATACCAGGAAAAGTGTTCGAACAAATCATCAAACAGTCCGTCCTTGAGCATTTAGAAAGGATGGATCTGATCACCAGCATGGGTTTCTCAAGAATAAGTCATGTCAGACTAATCTTATCTCCTTTTTTGAGAAAGTTACTACCTTGCTGGATCAGGGGAATGCTGTAGACAGTTTATCTAGATTTCAGTAAGGCTTTTGATAAGGTTCCACATAGTATTCTAGTTGACAAATTGGGAAAATGTGGGTTAGATCCTATTATTGTTAGATGGATCTGCAACTGGTTGACAGATTGTACCCAAAGAGTGCTAGTTAATGGTTCCTTGTCCACTTGGAGAGAAGTGACTAGTGGAGTTCCTCAGGGATCTGTGCTGGGCCCTGTGTTGTTCAACAAATTATTTGGATGAAGGCATAGAGAAGATGCTTATTAAATTTGCAGATACTAAATTGGGAGGGGTAGCAAATACAGTAGAAGACAGAGCCAAGATGCAGGATGATCTTGACAGGCTGGAGAAATGGGCTAGAACTAATAAAATGCACTTCAACAAAGACAAATGTAAAGTTCTGCATTTAGGTAGGAAAAATCAAATTCATAATTATAGGATGGGGGAGACTTGTTTGAGCAGTAGTGTGTGTGAAAAGGATCTTGGGGTCTTAGTAGACCAAACACTGAACATGAGTCAGCAGTGTGATGCTGTAACTAAAAAGGCAAATGCAATCTTGGGCTGCATCAACAGAAGTATAGTGTCCAGATCACGTGAAGTGATGGTATCGCTTTACTCTGCTCTGGTTAGACCTCAACTAGAGTACTGTGTTCAGTTTTGGGCACCACAATTTAAGAAATGTGCAGATAAGCTGGAACGTGTCCAGAGAAGGACAACGAAGATGGTGAGGGGTCTGGAGACCAAGTCCTATGAGGAAAGGTTGAAGGAGCTGGGTATGTTTAGCCTGAAGAGGAGAAGACTGAGAGGGGATATGATAACCATGTTCAAGTACTTGGGCTGTCATATAGAGGAGGGTGCCGAGTTGTTTTCTGCTGCTCAAGATGGTCGGACCAGAACCAACGGGTTGAAATTAAATCGAAAGAGTTTCCGTTAGGAAGAGTTTCCCATTAGGAAGAATTTTCTAACAGAGCGGTTCCTCAGTGGAACAGGCTTCCTTGGGAGGTGGTAAGCTCTCCTTCCCTGGAGGTTTTTAAGAAGAGGTTAGATGGCCATCTGTCAGCAATGCTGATTCTGTGACCTTAGGCAGATGATGAGAGGGAGGGCATCTTGGCCATCTTCTGGTCACTAGGGGTGTGGAGGGGGGAGGTAGTTGTGAATTTCCTGCATTGTGCAGGGGGTTGGACTAGATGACCCTGGTAATCCCTTCCAACTCTATGATTCTATGATGTAAACTATGTGTCATTCTAGAACATTTATATCCCACCTGTCTTCCGAGGAGCTAAGAGAGCCATACAAGTTTCTCCCTTCCTCGTGTTAACCTCACAATGACCCAGTGAATTACGGTAGGTTAGGCTGAGAGGGAGTAACTGGCCTAATGTCACCCAGCATCCTTTCCTGGCAAGGATGGGGACCTGAACCCAGGACTCCTAGACCCTGATTCAACACTGAAAGCAATGCACGACCCTAGCTCAGTTTCTTGTTACCAAAATTAGATTGGTGACTGTGGAGTGTAGGAAAAAAAATATTTCTGTAGTTCTAATAAAAGAAAACAATAGACTTCTGGAAAGGTCTTAAATATTTGCATTAAAACATAAATAAACATTGAATACATTAGAAGAGATTACTACTCTGCTGCATCCAGATGGTTTTACAGTCTGATGTGAGGGAAACAAGTCAACATGCATGAGTGAGTAAAAGGCAAAATATTTATATGATCTGAAGAGAAACCAGAGTATTTTGAGATAATTGGAAACGGTTTGTAGAAACATGTCTAGATCATAAGAACGTAAGAAAAGCCACATTGGATCAGACCTAGGCCCATCAAGTTCAGCAGTCTGTTCACACAGTGGCCAACCAGGTGCCTCTAGGAAGCCCGCAAACAAGACAACTGCAACAGCATTATCCTGCCTGTGTTCTGCAGCACCTAATATAATAAGGATGCTCCTCTGATCCTGGAGAGAATAGGTGTGCATCATGACTAGTATCCATTTTTACTAGTAGCCATGAATAGCCCTCACCTCCATGAACAGGTCCACTCCCCTCTTAAAGCCTTCCAAGATAGCAGCCATCACCACATCCTGGGGCAGGGAGTTCCACAATTTAACTCTGCCACTGTTTTTTTAAAGCCAATTAAAAAAATGCATGAGTGAGTGAGTGAAGGGGTGTTGTTAGGGTTTCCTGCTGGTTTATCAGATTAAATGTACAGCTCTCTGTTTGTCAGAAATATGATCTTGTATTGGTTACGTTCTCAACACACGAACACTAAGGAGCCATCAAATCTTTATTTTCAGTGGGATTTGGCACCATGGACCTCTGACAGCCAAATTAGGTAGTGATTAATTTTTGCACTGTTTTCTTTTTAATTATGAATGAATGAAGGAATCATAGAATTGGAAGGGACCACCAGGGTGATCTAGTCCAGCCCCCTGCACAATGCACGAAATTCACAAGTACCTCCCCCACACACCTCCAGTGACCCCTACTCCACACCCAGAAGATGGCAAAAAAAAAAAAAAAAAAAACCCAACACACACACCTCCAGGATCCCTAGCCAATCTGGCCTGGAGGAAAATTGCTTTCTTGTCGGCATTACCTTGGGCATGCAAGAAAGGACCACAAGAGCCATACACTGATGCAAATCTCCCTGCCCTCCCTCTCATGGTCTGCCTAGGGTCATAGAACCAGCATTGCTGACAGATGGCCATCTAGCCTCTGCTTTAAAACCTCCAGGGAAGGAGTGCTCACCACCTACCGAGGAAGCCTGTTCCATTGAGGAACTGTGCTTTACTGCAATTGGGACAGAGCCAATAGAAAGCTGCCAGAGGGACATTCAGTCTGGCATGCTGCCCTCACTAAGCCTCCCTGGGAGCCCCTATGCAGCTTCTCTCCTGCCGTCCTGTAAACCCTCCAAGTTTACTCAGTACTGAAAAGAAAACAACGTACGACCTGTGGAATTGTAAATATCTGCTCCTCTTTGCCAACGTTAACTGCTTGTGAGCCAAACATCTGGGGAGGCGGTTTCCCATCCTCTGATTTTCTACTTGATAAGTGGTTTTGTGTTATTGTTGTTATTGCCCAAACCTGCTCTGAACTGAAATTGCTACCTAGCATAATCAACGGCTACAATAATCGTTAGGAATCAGCAACCTGTTTTCCAGCTCCATCTAACAATTAAAATTAGGGTACAGCAGTCACTCCAACCGGCTTTGTTTACCGGGAACAATCCCGATTTTCTGGTTCCTGCCCCTGATAAATCCCGACTCCTGTTTCCGTCCTACAAGAGGTCCTGAGCCCACAAAGGGGTGCTTCTCTGGGTAACTGTGCTTCCCCCCAAGTTGAAAAACCTGTTCCAAAAGACAGCCCCAAGTGTGGTAAAGCCCCGGTCATATTCTCTGCAACCAAACAGATTGGTTTGGGGAGAGCAAGTGGAAAACTGGCTCCTTTAGAGATGCTTCAAGCCTCTTCCTTGACATTTCACCCTTCATGGGTTTTTTAAAGTTTCTTTTCTAAGATAAGAGATTTGGGGGAAAGGAGACTCACATTGAACTGACAACTCCAGATACAAACCCAGAGTTGGGAAGACCTGGGTTCCAATTCCTGCTTCAGCCGGGACCCTGATTAGGTAACCTTAGGCCAATCATTTTCTCTTAGACTAACCTACTTCACAAGGTTGTTGGGAAGCAACAGGGTTGTTGCATGGACACTCAGGGGAAAGGCAGGCGCACTGATGGTTAGGGTGGGGTACACACACACCCGACAAGCGGGCACTGCGCCACCTGATCTGGGCCCTGCCCTTTGGTAATCTCTGATTGCCAGTCTGCAGAACGTTTCTCCATGAAAAGAACAGCCACGGGCAGTGGGGACCACATTAATGGAATCCATGCAGATGGAGAGAGGGGAGAAAGACACAGGGAAAACTTCCTGTGAGGTTAGCAACCTTTTATGGATTCCTGGAAACCACGACAGCATCTAGATTGAAGCAAGTCCAGATTTCTATAATTCCTCTTCAATATCATTTAAGAACATTAGAATATAGGAAAAGCCATGCTGGATCAGACCAAGGCCCATCAGGTCCAGCAGTCTGTTCACACAGTGGCCAACCAGGTGCCTCTAGGAAGCCCACAAACAAGGCAACTGCAGCAGCACTGTCCTACTTGTATTCCACAGCACCTAATATAATGGGCCTGCTCCTCTGATCCTGGAGATAATAGATATGCATCATGACTAGTATCCATTTTTACTAGTACCCATGGATAGCCCTCTCCTCCATGAACATGTCCACTCCCCTCTTAAAGCCTTCCAAGTTGTCAGCCATCACCACATCCTGAGGCAGGGAGTCCCACAATTTAACTATGCGTTGTGTGAAGAAATACTTCCTTTTATCTCTTTTGAATCTCTCCCCCTCCAGCTTCAGCAGATGACCCCATGTTCTGGTATTATGAGAGAGGGAGAACAGCTTCTCCCTGTCCACTCTCTCCAAACCGTGCATAATTTTATAGACCCCTATCATGTCTCCCCTTAGCCCTGGTGCAAAGATTTGTGGGATCCAACCCTTTAATTTTCCTTGTGACAATCAGTTCTTGTAATTTATTCTGTACTTTAAAAATTAATAAACAACCACTACCACTCTTTTGTATATGAAGATGGAAGGGGGCAAAAAAGTTCCAATCATTCTCCCGCTTCCCCTTATGCCTGGAACACCCTCTTCCAAAGTGTATATGGAGCATCACTTTCTTCATATCCCTTCTCAAAATGCATCTTTTCTACTATAGCAAAGCCTTGAGCATAAATTCTCAGTCCTTCATCCCTCTAGCTTCAGCTAAGCTTCAGAAAATGTACCTGTATTTGCTCCCGTTCAGTCCCTCCTTTCCCCCCTCTCATTCTCCTCTTCTCTCTCTCTGTCCCCTCCCCCATCCACCAATGTTTAGATATTCTGGGTGTTATTTTTCTCTCTGCCTTTTCCACAGTACAGTCCATCTGGCAAAAAAAGGTATATTTCCAAAACAGATCTGAACAACAACGTACACATGTATTGTCACGAAAATAAGAAATAAAAAATGGCTCTAAAAAACAAATCCAGTTGCACCTTGAAGAATCTATTTTAGCCATTCATGACTGAGATTGGAGCCTCCTTGAGGGCAGAGGACTCTCTGTTCACTGGCAAAGGTCTCCAAAATGTCAACTGCTTGCCTACTGCTATAGAAGGAAATCCTAAAGGAAAAACCCACACTCCCAGGAGAAGAGGCCGTACCTGAAATGATACACAGGAGTAGGAACCGAGCAATCCTTGTGTGGGTCATGACCAGCAGGTGTATGTCACTGCGAAGATGGAGAGAGATTGCCGCTGGATCCCACGCAGGCTGCCGTCTGCCAGAGGCACTGAGCAGGTCTGAAGTTGCTCTCCTGTTTTGATCTCTCGAGCGTGCTCGGTCTCCCGGCAAAGATTCCTTTGGGTTGACTGAGGGAGGTGACGGAGCACCTCCAAGCTGCAAAATGAGCCACTCACCCATCCCAGTTTCCTTTGAACTGGGTGCGTACTGGCCAATTAGGTAATACTTTCATCTCGGCTCTTTTCCCCAGAGGATGCGAGAGAGCGGAGTCCCATGCCAGGATCCAGAAAGCAGTTTTGGGCATGGCCTGAGGGTTGCAAAGATGTGCCTGGCAGGGTATTTCGCAACCCTTTTGGAGTCTGAGCCTCAAACCTGCCTGCTGGTTTGCAGATTGCTTGAAAGCTGGGGATTCTTTGGTTTGACATACACAGCTGGTCTTACGTCAAATCAGAGCCTCGGTCTAAACCAGAGGGGTTGAACTCAATTGTTATGAGGGCTAGTCCGGATTGAGAGTGGGGGTGGGATGGCTGCCTTGGCTGGCTCGTGGGCTGGATAAGAGGTATCAAGGGGCTGGATCCATCCCGCGGACCTTATATTTGACACCCTTGGTCTAAACTCTGTTGATTTCTCACTGGTGGCAATTCTGCAGGGCCTCAGCAAGACACCTTTCCTCCCACAACGTTGTGATGTACGATCTTTTAACCAGAGGCAGTAGGAACTAAGGCTGCCAACTGGCCTGGGGGGGAATGCCATGTCCCTTCAATAGAGGTTCAATGAGAGCCTGGTGTAGTGGTTAGAATGTCAGACTAGGATCTGGGAGACCTGGGTTCGAATCCCCACTCTGCCATGGCAGCTTGCTGGGTGACCTTGGGCCAGTCACACACTCTCAGCCTAACCTACCTCATAGGGTTGTTGTGAGGATAAGAGGGAGATGAGAGGAGAATTATGTAAGCCACCATGGGTCCCGTTGGGGAGAAAGGGGGGATATAAAGTAGGTACATAAATAAAAAATAAATAAAATGTGTGGGGAGGGGCAGCTGAAGCTTTTCATGGCATGAAGTTAAGTAGCTTCACCTGATAATTCTCAGTCGTGGCATCGAAACTTTGGCACTCCCTCCCCAGGGAGATGCACCTGTCTCTATTGGTGAAGAATTTTTTTGTTTGTTTCATCTGGCATACCCCCAATAAGGGTTGCTGGGTCTCTTTCTAGTGTTGTTGGTGAGTCTTTAATTGAATTATTTTAAAAATTTTAACTGTATTTTTAATTGTTCAGAGGTTTTCATTTTTTTTTACATTTGCCGCCTTGTGGACCCTGATCGGCTGGACAGGTGGCATGAAAAAGTTTTAAATAAATAAATAATTGCTTGCAGATCAAACCGAGGGGCCAATTTAACGTTGGCAACCCTAGTGGACCCTGAATCTGGCAGTGGGACCTTCTTATTTTTGGGGGGCCACCAAGTCACATCTGACTTATGGCGACCCCTGGTGAGGTTTCCAAGGCAAGAGACGTTCAGAGGTGGTTTGCCATTGCTCTTCGTAGTGACCCTGGTATTCTATGAACACATGAAGCTGCCTTATACTTCAGAGCCAGCGTGGTGTAGTGGTTAAGAGTGGTGGAGTCTAATCTGGAGAACCAAGTTCGATTCCCCACTCCTCCACATGAAGCTAGCTGGGTGACCTTGGGATAGTCACAGTTCTCTCTGAACTCCCTCAGCCCCACCTACCTCACAGGGTGTCTGATGTGGGGAGAGGAAGGGAAGGAGCTTGTAAGCCAGTTTGATTCTCCTTAAAAGGTAGAGAAAGCCAGCATATAAAAACCAACTCTTCTTCTTCTTCTTCTTTCATATCACCTACTTTCCTAGTTCCTTTAACTGGAGATGCCGGGGATTGAACCTGCGACCTTCTGCATGCCAAGCAGATGCTTCACCACTGAGCCACAGCCCCATCCAAATACTTCTCAGGGTCAATCCTGTGTAGCTTCTGAGACCTGATGAGATCAGGCTAGCCTGTCCTAACCAGGTCAGGGCCAGTGGGACCTGCTCCCTTACAATCCCATGTCTTACCACCGAGCTACAGTACCTCCCCTAGGATCCTGAGCCTTGTGTTTAACATTTGAGTGAGATGATTTATTTTTCTAAAATGTATTTTAATTTATTCATGTATTTACCAGCCTGCAATCAATGGATTAAAGAGCCTGCCTTGTAAACAGCCATCGGCTTGGTCTTTGGGAGTTGAGTCAGGATAGCCTGCAGGTGAAGGTAAGCACGTGCAATTTTGAGAAAAATCAACTGAGTTCCCTCCCCCCCCACACACACACACACCTTCCTTTTGGGATGCCCAACAGGCCACAAGTGAGGAACCTGGGCATGTCTGGGCTGGCAGGCTAACTACACGAATACACAGTGGATTAGTAACTTTGCATGAGGTTAAAGAACTTCTAAAGAACTTCCACCTGTCAATTAAACTTAAGCAGATGTGCATTTTGCCAGAGATTTAGCTCTGTGGAGAGGGGGAGCAAATTGAAAAGCAAAAGCGGAAGTTGGTTGGTAGGAGGCAATTGGGAATATTAATCTTTTCTTGTATAAACCGAAACCAAAATAGCCACAGTAACTTAAATGAGCACTCCCTTGAAGAGTCAGCCCGATCGAAATTGACCTCTGCCTATTAACTAAGTAAAGGTGCTGCCCTAAGTAGCCTTTCTTGGAAGTAAATCCGATTGCAGCGAGCAGGATTTCTTTACTCCTGAGTCAGCATGGCTAGGAAAAGGATTCAAGCCGATGTGCCCCTCACAGTTAAGAAAAAAAAAGTCACCATATCTAGAAATCTATTGCTATCTACTGAAATGTAGGTCCTTCTCAGCAAGGTGATAAAGCTCCATCTAAGCTGCACCATTTAGAACTGCAAGGAGATGAAGAGCTCCTTTCAACAAGCTAACAAACAAACGTCATTCCCTGCACATAGAAATCCAGCAAGTCAAGGGAAAGACTAGACAACTGCTCGTCTTCTATGCGCAAGGAATGTGTTTGTATGGAAGAGCAGTCAATCAAGTTTCCCTTGTGGCTTGAATGGGGAAAGGTTGACTGCCTCAGAGAAAACTAGGCTTGAGGAAGTATCTATATGGAACGTTCTTATTGTATGAATTTACATGATGGCATGCTCCAGTTACTTCTTAGCTCATGCTTCAGTACATCTATTAGTATTTTAAGTTTCCACCCCACCGGAATTTGTCCTACATTTTAAAGAAATCCCCGCATATAGAAAAGAAGTGTGTCAGGGAGAAAGCTAAGCAGAACTCATTTCCCTGGCAGGCTGGTTTTCTGCACAGAAAGAATCTGAGTGCTGATCGACACAGAAAAATCTTTGCAAAGAGGAAACCACCCTGTCAGGGGAAAGGATTCTTGCCTAGGATTCTCCCTAACATGCTGCTTTTCTGTATGCAGGGAATTAATGTGTGGCACAGCGTTCAGTCATGAAAGACCCTATCTTCAGTATGAGGGGCTTATGCTCAGATGCAGGTTGGCCACCTCATTGGAAATAGACCTTAGCGCCCACACACAGAGGGGAAATGGTTTCAAGAACAAGTCCTCCCTCTCCCCTAAACAGGATATTGTTCCTCAAATGTATAGCACTGTGCTGCTCCGCTCTGCCCAGAATGTGCCTCAGGATGGATGCAGCACCCCAAGTCATCCCAAGAAAGGAATGGAACTGCATGTTTATATGATTGAATGCTGCTGTAAACAGAACCCCACACTCAGCACATAGAGAACCAGCATCTCAGGGGTGGGCATTCTAGTAGTAGTAGTAGTAGTAGGAGGAGGAGGA
Source organism: Euleptes europaea (assembly GCF_029931775.1). Classification (NCBI taxonomy): domain Eukaryota; kingdom Metazoa; phylum Chordata; class Lepidosauria; order Squamata; family Sphaerodactylidae; genus Euleptes; species Euleptes europaea. The sequence goes on along the minus strand of NC_079318.1, from coordinate 89,783,652 downwards.
GGAGGAGGAGGAGAAGGAGTTAGTTGTTATATGCCGATTTTCTCTGCCTTTTAAGGAAAATCAAACCGGCTTACAATCACCTTCCCTTCCTCTCCCCCCAACAGACACCCGGTGAGGTAGGTGGGGCTGAGATAGCTCTAAGAGAGCTGTGACTAGCCCAGGGTCACCCAGCAGGCTGCATGTGTAGGAGTGGGGAGACCAACCTGGTTCACCAGATTAGAGTCCGCCACTCATGTCAAGGAGCAGGGAATCAAACCCGGTTCTCCAGATTAGAATCCACTGCTCCTAACTACTACACCACACTGGCTAGTTGAGACTTCTCCCTGACATGATACCTTTCTGCATGCGGGGAATTATTATTTTTTTACAGAGGAATGTTCAGTTATATGAGACCCCACCAGTAACCTGAAGCACTCAAGCACAAGCAGTGAGGACTACACCCTTACATTTAAACTCCAGTTGGAAGGACACACACACCTTCTTTCCATCTGAGCTCTGGTTACGGGTGCCCAGCTTTTCAGGTGGAGGTCTGCTCTGATGTATCTCGTGAAGGATGTGGCTACCTTCCCTCCTGAATCAGGAGGAAGAGAACTTGGCTGCGACTTCTAATTAGCTTTACTCCCTGGAGCGAATTGGTTGATGACTCTTCCCCAGACTCGACTTGTGGTATGATTTATGGGGTGAAGAGAGCCAGCACACAGGGCGGGACAAATGGCTCAGGCGTTAGACATTTTGAGGGATACCCCACGTTTCACAAAGCCACAGTCCTGCAAGCAGGCCGAGCACGTCTCCACTGAAACTGATGCCGCTCTGGCTTGCGAAAGTCCCTCTTGGAAAGGGACTAATAGAAACATACTCCTTGCGTTCGTACTGTGCTTCAGGGTGTGCAGAGCGCTTCACAATGCAATCTGGACAACAGCCCTGGCAGGTGGGCCAGCACCGAGCACCGCCGGGGACGGGCTATGGCTCAGTGGTAGAGCTTCTGCTTGACATGCAGAAGGTCCCAGGTTCAATCTCAGGCATCCCTAGTTAAGTTTCAGAGGGTAACTGTGTTGGTCTGCAATAGAAGAGCAAGGTTCAAGTCCAGTAGCACCTTGAGACCAACAAGATTTTCAGGGTATGAGCTTTCAAGAGTCAAAGGTCCTTTATGCATGGGTGCTTTCACTCACGTTCACCCCGCTTGTTCCTTGGAAATATGCATGAGTTTTCCGTCCATTAGAGATGACCTCGCGGCCAGCCCCCACAAATGCCGGGTCTTCCCATTCCTGTTATAACCCGATTTTTCAATCTCCCCTGAGATCAGCCCAGGTAAAATAACCATGCATAAGCCAAAGCTCAGGACAGGGGAGCTGGGAGGGGGGTGACGTTTTTCTTGCAATAAGCACTACAGCCAATTACAAAGCAGCGTTTCAAGGGGAGGGGACTCAAATGCTTCCTGATTTTGTCTCCCACATGGAGTTCTATTTTCTGAGCAAACCTTGTCACATAACAATGGGTTTTAAAATGGTGCTTGGGTTTCCCCCACCCAGTTCCTTTTAAAGCGTTCCGTTGGTTTTTAAAACGGAACTTGGGTTTCTGCTGAGGGGACAGGGGAACTGGACATTTTTCTCAGAGTAAGCGCTACAGCCAGTTACAAAGTAGAGTTTCAAGGGGCAGGGACTCAAATACTTCCTGATTTGAGCTTGGTGACTTTGCTGGTGAATAGCAATTTTTGAATTCGCAACAGAAAAAGTGTGGGTCCAGCAAGCAACAAACCCCAGGTAAAACTCCCATGCATAAATGAAGAAGAAGAGTTGGTTTTTATATGCCGACTTTCTCTACCACTTAAGGCAGAATCAAACCAGCTTACAATCACCTTCCCTTCCCCTCCCCACAACAAACACCCTTTGAGATAGGTGGGGCTGAGAGTATTGGCTAGCTCAAGGTCACCCAGTTGGCTTCATGTGGAGAAGTGGGGAAACCAACCTGGTTCACTAGATTAGCCTCCGCCGCTCATGTGGAGGAGTGGGGAATCAAACCCAGTTCTCCAGATCAGAGTCCACCACTCCAAGCCACCGCTCTTAACCAGTACACCATGCTGGCTCTCTTCCTTTCTCTTTCCAGCTTGTTTCTGACAAAGGGAGCTTTGCCTCTCGAATGTATACCCCCTGAAAAAACCTTGTTGGTCTAGAAGTTGTTAATGGACTCAAATCTAGATCTCCAGCTAAAAGGACCAGGCAGAAGGTGACGTGAAAGACCTCTACCTGAGACCCTGGAGAGCCACTGACGGTTTGAGTAGACAATGCTGACCTTGATGGACCAAGGGTCTGATTCTGTATAAGGCAAGTGTATTCATGTTTGTCCCCTCCAACATTTCCCAGGTGAAAATAGAGACCTGCCTCTAACCCCTCTGCTTCCATGACACATGAGCCTGCCTTAGATTGAGCCCAGACCATTGGTTAGCGCTGTCTATTCTGCTTGGAGATGCCAGAGATTGAGCCTGAGACCTTCTGCATGCAAAGCAGATGCTCTACCACTGAGCCACAGCCGCTACCTGAGACGAACCATTGACGGAAGCGTTCCACCCATTACAGCTCCTTGTCGAAAGCTCTACCCCACCCGCTGTATACATTCACCTTGCAACCGTCTCTCCTCTGCTGATTTAAAAGCAGGGCGGGTATTTTGTTCTTTTTGGTTTAAAGATATGCTGGGAAAATCATTTGTTCTACTATCTGTTTGGCACCCTTCCAAAACGTAAGCAGCTGCAGGGTATGGAAAATCAGGCCCCGTGCCGTGCATGCATTAGTGCTCATGTGCATGCATGTATATTTTTGCAAGGACAAAACACATCCATTCCTCACAGGGAGATCTGGCTCCCAGAGACTCAAGGGAGGGAAGGGCACCTGGAAGAGGACAAAAACTAATAACGCAGGCTTGCAAAATTTTAACAAGGCATCTCCACAAGGCAAAAATAGAGACACTGGTTTAGCAGGGGCTGAGACCGGAAAGATAGGTGTTGTCCCAGGTCAACAGGGACAGTTGGTGTGTGTGGGTCACACAATGGATCACTCAAAATTCTGTTCATCCATCACCAGATTAGCCTTTGCTGCTCATGTGGAGGAGTGGGGGAATCAAACCCAGTTCTCCAGATCAGAGCCCACCACTCCAAACCACCGCTCTTAACCACTACCCCACTCTGGCTCTCACACCATGCCACAGGTAAGCCCACAAACAAGGAAAGTCGGCTGCCAACCTCTCCAGACGTTTTTGTCCCAGTATCTGGTTTCCAGAGAGACTGCTTCTGTACATGGAGGTTCTGTTTAGTAATCAGGGCTAAGATCAGGTGATGGGTCGATCCCCCTAACCAGCCAGGAGATTTGTCTAACCCCTGTTTAATAAGAACATGAAAAGACCTCTGTGTTGGATCAGACAAAATAAAAAATTCTTGTCCGACATCCTGTTTCCAACAGTTGCCAAACAGGCACATCTGGGAAGCCCATAAACAGGGCAGGAAGACAAGAATTTTGCCAGCATGAGAGATAGACTGCCTTACCCATGGATGCTCCATGTACATATCATGGCTAGTTTATTATTTATTTAGTTAATTCATGTATACCCTGTCTTTCTCCCCAATGGGAACCCAAAGCAGCTTACACTTACATTGTTCTCCTCTCCTCCATTTTATCCTCACAACAACCCTGTGTGGTAGGTTAGGCTGAGGGTATGACTGTCCCAAGGTCATCCAGCAAGCTTCTATGGCACGAGTGGGAATACGAACCATTCCCCAATGTGGCACCCAACCCATGTCATAGAATCACAGAGTTGGAAGGGGCCATACAGACCATCTAGTCCAACCCCCTGCTCAATGCAGGATCAGCCTAGAGCATCCCCTGCAAGTGTTCGTCCAGCCGCTGCTTGAAGACTGCCAGTGAAGACTGTCCTTGGAAGTGGGGCAAGGCCATCTCCCAGAGGGGCTTCAGGCTGCTAGGTGATTCCCACCTTGAAACAGCAGCTGCCAGAGGGACTAGAGGACAGCTGAGGCCTACCAGACGTCATGTGGCTCTTTGGGTTTATGGTAATAGCAAATGTGGCTCTCGGCAAGCCATAGTGGGAGTTACTGCGGGCCTCATCCCTTTTTAATCAGGCAGATTATGACCTGGCCATATCCCAATGACACAGTTTTGCTTTCTGCCCTTAGGCAGGGAATACAGAAATCACAACTGTCCCTTCCTCAGTCTATATTCCTGGCAGGGCCAGCCAAGAAAATGTTGGTGCCCAAGGCAAATCCAAATGGCTTCCCCTCCACACCCTGCCTGTTTCAAGGTGAAGATCAGTTGTAATAGGAGGAGATCTCCAGCTAGTACCTGGAGGTTGGCAACCCTACCCTACCTGCTCTTAACAACATCCTTCCAGATGAAGAGTTCTGGAGAACTCAAAAACTTGCATGCTGTTTAGCGACATTGCAGTTGGTACTAATAAAAGGTACTAAGTGGCTTTGTTTGGGGGTTTTACTTCGCTGCTTACACTTGCAATTCACAAAGAAGTTTCCCTACTGCATGTGCCTTGTTGAAACCAGTGGGAGGAGCAGAAGGTGAAAGATAAGCTCCACCTCCCATTCTACCACGCTGAACCATGTCCCCAATCATCCCATGGGGTTGACCTCATGCCCTTCCTGCCCGAGTCAGACAAAATGTCCCAGGTCTCCTATTCCTGCTTAGAACGGGAGGGTATTGTGGTCTCATGTTTCCTCCTTCCTGCTACATCCCTTCTCCTCAAGAGAGCAACATAAGAACATAAGAAAGGCCCTGCTGGATCAGACCCAGGTCCATCAAGTCCAGCAGTCTGTTCACAAAGTGGCCAACCAGGGGCCTCTAGGAAGCCCCCAAACAAGACAACTGCAGCAGCATTGTCCTGCCTGTGTTCTAAACCACCTGATATATTCGGCATGCTACTCTGATCCTGGAGAGAATAGGTATGCATCATGCCTACTATCCATTTTTACTAGTAACCATGAATAGCCCTGGCTTCCATGAACATGTCTACTCCCCTCTCAAAGCCTTCCAAGTTGTCAGCCATCACCACATCCTGAGGCAGGGAGTCCCACAATTTAACTATGTGTTGTGTGAAGAAATACTTCCTTTTATCAGTTTTGAATCTCTCACCCGCCAGCTTCAGCAGATGAGCTGATGTTCTGGTATTATGAGAAAGGAAGAAAAGCCTCTCCCTGTCCATTCTCTCCATACCATGCACAATTTTATAAACCTCTAGTCTATCATGTCTCCCCTTAACTGCCTTCTTTCCAAGCTAAACAGCCCTAAGCGTTTTAACCGCTCCCCATAGGGCAGTTGCTCTAGCCTCCTGATCATTTTCGTTGCAACTTTTCCATAGATTTGTACAAGGGCAGTATGATAACCCCTCCCCTTTTCAGAACTCAGCACATCTGAACACAAACCAGGGTTAGCAGCAAACCAAAGTGCACAAACCAAGGTTGGTGGGAGTGGAAAGTGCCATCAACTCAGAGCTAACTTACAGCGACTCTTCATGGGGTTTTGAAGGCAAGGGACATTCAGAGGGGGTTTGCCCTTGCCTGCCTCTGCATAGCAACCCTGGACTTCCTTGGTGGTCTCCCATCCAAATGCTAAGCAGGGCCGACCCTGCTTAGCTTCCAGGATCTGATGAGATCGGGATAGCCTGAGCCAAAAGCCAAGGTTAGAACTAGGTGACTGTGCTCCTCACAACAGTCTCCTAACAGTCCTCATGCTCTCGAGGATACAGTCCGTGGCGCTTTTTAGTGGCTGCCCAGTTGCTGTGGAACAGTCTCCCGGAAGGAGTGAGGAAGGCACCTATCCTAGGGGCCTTCCGGCATGGCTGTAAAACAGAATGATTTCAAAGAGCCTATGGGGTAGCATGAATAGGCCCTGGATTAACAGTTTTAATTGTTTTAATTACCTGCTTTTAATGTGTCTTAATTTAACAGACGATTATTTTGTATTATAGCTGTAGTTGACACCCGCCTTGGGCCCTATGCCAAGAGAAACATGGGGTATTAAACAACATTCCAAGTAAATAAATAAATGGGTTTACAAGCTGAGGTTTGTACATAGATTGCCCACCGAGGGAAACCCCCCAAGTGGGAGCATTGAGATCTGGCAGGGAAATTCATGAAAACATTGCCTCTCTGCCAATCATATTTTTGTCCTATCCTTCTTCCAATTAGCTAGCTGGTTCCCCGCTTCCTCTACTTTATTTATTTAGAAGAAGAGGAAGAATTGGTTTTTATATGCCGACTTTCTCTACCACTTAAATCAAACCAGCTTACAATCACCTTCCCTTCCCCTCCCCACAACAGACACCCTGTGAGGTAGGTGGGACTGAGAGAGCGGTGACTAGCCCAAGGTCACCCAACTGGCTTCATGTGTAGGAGTGGGGAATCAAACCTGGTTCCTAGATCAGACTCCACCGCTTGAAACCACCGCTCTTAACCACTACACCACACTGGTTCCTTTAGACCAGGGGTGTCAAACTCAATTGTTACGAGGGCTGGATATGACATAAATGTCACTTGGTGGGGCTGGGCCATGCCTTGCCAGCCCAGATTGAGAGTGGCCGGGGAGGGGCTGCCTTGGCTAGCTAGCTGGCCGGATAAGAGCTCTCAAGGGGCCGGATCCAGCCCATGGGCTGTATGTTTGACACCCCTGATTTAGACATTTCTACCCTGCTTTTCTTCCCAATGGGGATCTGTGGAGAAATGCATTCTATTACAAGATTTGGGCTTGGTAACCCTGCCCCAACACACTTGATTTCAAAAGTTTTTCTCTGTTAGCAGAAGACAGGCAGGAAGGGGGAACTCCATTGCTCCCAACCATCAGCCATCATGCCATGGCTCTAGCAAGCACTGAGAAATGAAAGCTGTGGGAATACAAACAGTCATCCTTGTTAAAAGGGCAACTAGACTAATCTGACTCCCAGAAGGTGACAGAGACTAGGAAAGTAGAAGGCTAGAGAGGATCTTCCTGCTGACCCCAGGAAGAGGAGCTTTGACCCAGAATGGGTGGGCAGAGAGCAGAGATAAATTCCCTGGACAAGAGGGTAATAGGGTCAATTTTGCAGGTCCATCTGGGCTGATTCCACACAGTTCTCACACCTTGTCTTCTTCTTGATGGCTGCCATTGTCCCATGGACCAGAATGCCTGGACAAAGATTCCAAGGTAATTGGATGCTTTTAGATCAATGTAACTTCTAAGCTTAAAGCGCCTGCCTTAGAATAAGACCACCTAGGGCATTGACAGAGTTGAGTGATAGGGGATTGCACGTTTACACATTTTTGTATCCCTTGCTCAGTCTGTCATTGTGCAAAGTATGTGTGTACACTTTTTCTTTTTAATCAATATTATTTTAAATGCTGGTAGCTGTTCTCCATACTACTTAGACCTTCACTATTTGAACTCACTATTCAAAATGAGCCCCAAGGGGATGCGGTCGGTTGCAAGAACGACAAGTCCTTGGGAGTGCACAAGTATGGTAAGCCATCCCCCGGCAACCAGGCACTGGGTACTGGGAGACTCTGACACTAGGCAGAGCCTTAGAATGGCAATGCGGAAGGGAACTGGGAGTGCTGGCCCTCTTGGTGCGTAATTCTGAAATCGACTGGCTGGTGGCAGTGTACCAAAGAAGTGAGTGAGAGAACCCCACAAGGTAGGCTAGGCTGCTCGAAAGTCACCCAGCGAGCTTCCGAGGCAGTGTAAAGGGTCTGAGATTGGCTGTTTTAGATCCTAATCTGACACTCTAACCACTACACCATGCTACACCCCAACAAATTTAATGGCAAAGATTGAGTATTCTAGCAGAGGTCAAGTGTTCCTAACCAACATTAGGAACCTGTTGTGGGTTTGCGTGCTCTGAGCCCCTTGGTAGGTCTCCTGTCCGTGCAAAATCCTACCCTGTTCCCTTTTTTGGGGAGCAAGCCATAGTGAATTGTTGTCTTTGAAAATTCCGGGGAAACTTCAGTAGGTTCAGAAACACTGCAGGAAAACTGCTGACAGGCATAAGCTATGGAGAACACATCTCACTGCTTTTAAATGCTGGCTACTAATCTATTTCTAAGCACCATTCTGGACAGGGTGGCCTTCAGCAGTCTGAAAACAGGGTTCTTGAGGCCAAATATCACAAGGCTCTCATGATTGGCCCATCAATCAAAGATGCTTTTCTGGTGGGTATACAAGAGAGGGCCTTTTCAATAGCAGCCCCACAATTGTGGAACAGCCTCTCCAGGGAGGTGCGCCTGGCCTCCTCACTTTCAATCCTTAGGAGGCTGTTGAAGCTGGTTTCATTTAGGATTGCATTTGTAGGAGTCCTAAGTAGTTATTTTAAATTTTGGTGTTATGTTTTTAATGTGTTTTATTCTATGTGTTTTATCTATGTTTGTCAGCCGCCTTGAATTCCATTATGAAGAAAGGTGGCAAATGTTTTAAATCAATCAATAAATACCCCTCTTCAAACCCACTGATCAAACTTCAGCTGAGACTGTTCTACCTCTTCAGGGGTAAGGTGGGCAGTGAACTGAGACAGACTTTTCTTGAAGGTGGTTCCTCTGTTTTGGTATTCCCTTCTTCCTGAGCTTGCTCAGTTTTATCCGGCAGGTTAAAAAAAAAACTTCCACCCCCAAAATGTTTGGCTGCGTTCTCCCCCCCCCCAATTATTGCTACATAAATACATATGTACGTGCCATTGAGTTATGTTGACCCCATCAAGAGGATTTCAAGGCAAGCGAGAAGCAGAGGTGGTTTGCCATTGCCTTCCTCTGCAGAGCCTTCCCATCCAAGTACTGACCCTGTTTAGCTTCCAAGACCTGATGAGATCAGGCTATACTGTGCCGCCTTCCCTCCTACTGATTATTACTAGGGTGTGTATATTGCCCTCTTTTGGCATTGAACACATGAAGCTGCCTTATACTGAATCAGACCCTTGGTCCATCTAAGTCAGTATTGTCTACTCAGACCAGCAGTGGCTCTCCAGGGTCTCAGGCAGAGGTCTTTCACATCACCTACTTGCCTAGTCCCTTTAACTGGAGATGCCGGGGATTGAACCTGGGACCTTCTGCATACCAAGCAGAGGCTCTACCACTGAGCCACAGCCCCTCCCAGTCATTTTGAATGTGGCTGGTCTCTTTTAGAATCATTCTGTCCTTTTTCTAAGATGTGAGATTTATTCTCTGCGGCTGTCCAGAGTTGTTTCATCCTTTTATTCATGTACACTGTTCTTAATGTCTGATCATAAGCAGACTTGGGCATTTTTCATAGAGAAAGCAGCGAGTCAGTGTTTTAAACAAGTTAACAGAATCTGACCCACCCACCAAGTTGAATGCTTTGCATGGCTAGTGGGGAATCAGTTAGCTGCAATCCCTGGTTAGCTGCATGGGTCAGTGTGGGTTTGCAAACTCTCATTTGCACACCGAATGCCAACTGCTGCTAGCTCCAAAAACAGTGATGGAGAATTCCCAGAAGAGAGGGAAGATGGAAGAGCAATGAGCTCATCGCAAGATCCTGATTTCCTAACCATGGTCAGGAAAACAGGAACCTTCGATGCCTGCTCTGAGTTACGGTAAGTTCTCATATCTCCAACAGAAAGTAGAGGGCTTTGTTGACATTGAGCCTTTGAATGACTTCCCCTGTGCCCCTGGCAACTACTTTTCACACACTTCGCATAAGAATTCTTCACCAATTGCCAAATTCCGGGGCAGTCTAGCACACGATGATAAAGGCTGCGGGTAAACATGGTTCAACCCGTCAAAACATGGTCGTGGCTGGCAGTCCTCTTTCCTGGAAGTCAGTATTCCGGTCCTTCTGGAAGCTCAAGGTGATGCTCGGGCCAATTGCAAATGCCAGTCATTACATCATTGAGTTAGTTTTAATTAAAGCCTGCTTCTAATTAGAGTTTGGAGTCAAGCTGGCCAGAGAGCTGTTAGCTTGAGCAAGCGCCAAAGCACACGCGTTTCCTAAATGATGCCAGCGTCCGATAGGTGATGTGCCTTGAAAGACAGCTCAGCTAAAGGTTTTTCACTGGCTTCCTCCAAGTGCCAAAGACTGATCTAAATCGGTTTTGGAAAAAGAGGGAGATTGAAAATTAGCACAGAAAACATTTATTGTTTGTTAAAGCATCGTGTGTGTGTGTGTGTGTGTGTGTGTGTGTGTGTGTGTGTGTGTGTGTGTGTGTAAAGTGCCACCAAGTTAGGTTGCCAGGTCTCTCTTTGCCACCAGCGGGAGGTTTTTGGGGCGGAGCCTGAGGAGGGGATGGTTTGGGGAGCGGCTTCAATGCCATACAGTCCAATTGCCAAAGCGGCCATTTTCTCCAGGGGAACTGATCTCTATCGGCTGGAGATCAGTTGTCATAGCGGGAGATCTCCAGCTACTACCTGGAGGTTGGCAACCCTACATCAAGTAGCAGCCAACTTATGACCCCAGCAAGGGGTTTTCAAGGCAAGTGAGAAGCAGAGGTGGTTTGCCATTGCCTTCCTCTGCAGAGCCTTCCTTGGTGGTTTCCCTTCCAAGTACCGACTCTGCTTAGCTTCCGAGATCCGATGAGACCGGGTGATACCACGCTGCCTTCCCATTAAAGCATCTTAGGTGAGCGGAAAAACGTTATCTTGGCAAAGCAACCAGGCGGCTAACTCTTTTTTTAAAAGATCCATTTTGGGAGCTGCTCCCAACAAATGGGTGGAAAGATTTGGTGTCACCATTTGTCAAATGGAAGCCATCAGAGATAGTATCAACTTTGCGGGATCAGGCAAAAGGTTCATTTACTCCTGTGTTCTGCCCGAAACAGTGTTGGGCAGGTGCCTTCCACCAAGCTCACAAACAGGGAATGAAGGTATTTGTATTGAGAAGTACACTGCCCTTGTACACGGTGGTTTCATTTAACTAATACAGCTAATCGTCGTCATCAGCTGATTGAGTTCTGCGTTCCAAAAAAGAACACAAGGATCCAGTTTGGAATTCTGTTGCCGGATGCAGTCTACCAGACATATCCAGGAAGCTGAAGTAATCTTTTTCTGCTTCTCCCCCACCATTTCATATTCAGGGGCAGAATGCCTCTGAAAATGGAGGTTCCGCTTAGCTATTGTGTCTCATAGCTAAGAATGGGCAGATTTTCTCCATTCAGATCCAATGTTTTTGTCATGCAGGCCACGGACAGAGTTTATCTTAATTTCAGTAAGGTTTTTGATAAGGTTCCACATGATATTCTTGTTGACAAGTTGGTAAGCTGTGGTTTGGATCCTATTACAGTTAGGTGGATCTGCAACTGGTTGACAGATCACGCCCAAAGAGTGCTTGTTAATGGTTCTTCATCCTCTTGGAGAGGAGTGACAAGTGGAGTGCCTCAGGGATCTGTCCTGGGCCCTTTGTCATTCGACATCTTTATAAATGACTTGGATGAAAGAATAGAGGGGATGCTTATTAAATTTGCAGATGATACTAAATTGGGAGGGGTAGCAAATACAGTAGAAGACAGATTCAAGATACAGGATGATCTTGACAGGCTGAAAAACTGGGCTAAAACTGACAACATGAATTTCAATAGAGATAAATGTAAACTTCTGCATTGAGGTAGAAAAAACCAAATGCACAATTATAGGATGGGGGTAACTAAATGATGCGGTAAGTAAAAAGACAAATGCGATTTTGGGCTGCATCAACAGAAGTATAGTGCCCAGATCACACGAAGTGATGTTATCACTTTCGTCTGCTCTGGTTAGACCTCACCAAGAGTACTATGTTCAGTTTTGGGCACCACAGTTTTAAAAGGATGTAGACAAGCTGGAACGGGTCCAGAGGAGGGCAACAAAGATGGCGAGGGGTCTGGAGACCAAGTCCTAGGAGGAGAGGTTGAAGGAGCTGGGTATGTTTAGCCTGAAGAGGAGAAGACTGAGAGGGGATGTGATAACCATCTTCCAGTACTTGAAGGGTTGTTATATAGAGGATGGTGCCGAGTTGTTTTCTGTTGCCCCAGAAGTTTGGACCAGAACTAACAGGTTGAAATTAAATCAAAAGAGTTTCCGGCTAAACATTCGGAAGAACTTCCTGACAGAGCAGTTCCTCAGTGGAAAAGGCTTCCTTGGGAGGTGGTAGAATCTCCTTCTTTGGAGGTTTTTAAGCAGAGGCTAGATGGCCATTTGACAGCCATGCTGATTCTGTGAACTTAAGCAGATCATGAGAGGGAGGGCAGGAAGGGACTCCCAGCTCTCGTGGCCCCTTTCTTACATGCCCAGGGAAATGCCGACTGCCACTTTGGGGTCAGGAAGGAATTTTGCTGCAGGCCAGAATGGCAAAGGAAGTTTTTTTGCCTTCCTCTGGGCATGCAGCAGGGGTCACCGGGGGCTGGGTGGGTGGAAGAGGCAGTTGTGAATTTCCTGCGTTGCGCAGGGGGATGGACTAGATGACCATAACTTAAATAAATTTAAAAATGCAATTCTGTCCCCAAAGCTGAAAACCGCCTGTTTGAGATTTTTTTTGCGTGTATTCATGTGTACGTGCAGAGTGGCACATGGGGCTGGTCCCTCGTAGTCCGGCACTCAGCTAAGCATGGAGGATTCCTCCAGCACGAGGCATCTTCCTCTTTCCTTTACTGGGAAATTGCCTCAAGGATCCACTATTGCACCTCAAGGAAGATAATTCTTTCCCTTAATTACATGCTGAGTGAAGAAACGCCTCCCTTTGACACGCCTCAGCCGCCCGCCAAACAATGTTATGTCCCAGTGTTACGGCAGGAAAATCGCCCCCTTTCCCCCACCGCTCATTTGATCCAGGAGCTCAAAGCAGCATATGCAGCTCTCCCTCCGTTTCATCCTTGCAACAACCCTGCAAAGTAGGCTAGGGCAAAAGGTCACTGGATCAAGGTCATTCAGTTAGCTTTTGTGACCAAACTGAACCCAGATCTCATTCGACGGAAACTCGAACCGCACCAGCACTCAACGGTTGTAAAGAGGGTCTGCGGCTCAGTGGCAGAGACCCTCTCTGCATGCAGAAGGTTCCAGGTTCGATCCCCGGCATCTCCAGTTAAGGGGTCTCCGGTAGCGGGTGTGAAGAAAGTCCTTTCTCTGCCCCAAGCCCTGGAGAGTCACTGCCTGCCAGAAGAGGCAAGACTGAGCGAGAGGGATCAGTGGTAAGGCAGCTTTGTATGTTTGTATGAAATTGCTCGAGCTATTAGAATAGTATCCATAAAACTTCATGCATTCCCTCCCCTTATTTATCTTTCCTGTGCCATAAATCCCCACATGAGTTTCCTCACAGGACTCGTGCTGCTGTCGCTCAACCTGGCAAAATCCTTTCAGATTTCAAATTCTTTCGGCCAGGTCCAGCTCAGAGTCCCGCGGGAAGCAGGTTTTTCACGTTCGACGGTATTTGAGATCGTGCCTCATCACAACGCTTCCGACTCCTGCCTCGCTTCTCTCTCTTTTCCAGGACATTCCTGCGCTCCTCACGCCCTTCACCCTCATCACATCGGATGCCTCGCCCTCCCTCAAGGCGCGGCCCTCCTGTTCCTGTGACTGCCCTTTTCTTAAATCGCTCCCAAGGTGAACGTTTGCTTCTCCTTCCTGCTTTCTGACACGCGCTCGGTCATCGGGCGGCTCCCCTTCCGTGGCTCACGCAAACCCGAAGCTTCTAATAATCGCGTTCCATGCCTCTGAATTGTCTGTCCTCGGCACTCGAGGCCCTTCCGACGAGATCCCTGCTAATCTTTACAACGTTGTTAGTGGATGCAGTATTATCGTTATCCGGGGCGATCAAAAGATGAGGCTGAAAGATAGCGGCTCGCAAAAAGCCAAAGAGGACGTTACGCAACTGTTTGTTTTTAATGACAAGCCAGACACGGACAGCTGCAAATTCCAGTGCCCTTCTCCTCTGGCTGTTTTTCTATTCAAACTCAACCAGCACAAGCGGATTCTGACTCAGCCAGGAAAACAATACATGCAAGACGGCAATCTGACCAAATGCCTATCCAATTCCCACAGCTAGGTGCCTCTGGGAGGCTCACAGTGGGATCACTATTGTTATTTTCCAATAGCTGGCACTCAGAGGTAGACTTCTCTTGAACCTGGAGGCTCCATTCAGGTAGCATAGCTAATGGCCAATCAGCACTCTAATCCCATTAAAGCTACCAATGGCGCTGCCTACTGCCGTATCTTACAAGGGGCAGTTACACATTGTGCAAGAAGCATTTCCTTTTGCCCAGAATCTCCTGCTTCTGTTTTTGTCAGGTGGCCCCAACTTGTTATGGGAGGGGGAGAAATAAATTCTCTCTTCTTTTTCCACAGCAAACATTACGATAATGCTGTGTCCCACACATCCCTTACCACCTGCTGTTTCTCAATTGAGAGTTGTAAGCTCCAGCGGCTGTTTTTCTTTTCTTTTTTAAAGTAAGGATCCTGTTGCACATTCGCCGCATCCCATTTGGATTTTAGGTCACCCACAGAAGAACTGTGAAGCAGGAGAGGCTGAGAGGGGAGGGTTTGTGGCTTCAGTGGTAGAGCATTTGCTTGGCATGCAGAAGGTCCCAGGTTCAATCCCTGGCAGCTCCAGTTGATGATAAAGACCATGTGAGACCCTGGAGAGTTGCTGGCAGTCTGAGCAGGGGCTGGGGCTCAGTGGAAGAGCCTCTGCGTTGCGTGCAGAAGGTCCCAGTTTCAAATCCCCACATCTCCACTTTAAAAATCTGGCAGCAGGTAATGTGAAAGACCTCACCCTGAGACCATGGACAGCCGCTGCCACTCTGAGTAGACAAGACTGAAGACAAAGAAGAAGAGGAAGAGTTGGTTTTTATATGCCAACTTTCTCTACCACTTAAGGCAGAATCAAACCAGCTTACAATCACCTTCCCTTCCCCTCAGTAAGAAATATTTTGACCTAATACACTGCTTGATGTATCCACATTCTTAAGAACCCGGCATACACCAGAAGGTGAGACAGTGAAGCCAGGTTTTAACGTATAAAAAATAAAGAAAATCACAGGGAGCTTCACTGTACTAGAAGGGCTTTTAGATATTTCTTACTGCCCATTATGTTATGATTATAATATTAGGATGTGTGATAAGTGATAATTTTATACTGACCACTGAGGAAGGCCTATTCAGGCCGAAATGCGTCTGGTCCTTTTTGGATCTCATATTGGTCAAAGAAAGATTGTACATCACAGTTGTTTATGTTTGTATATACTGAATGTGTACGTTTTTGCCTTTACTGGGAGTTTTATGCCCTGACCTGGATGGCCCAGGCTAGCCTGATCTCGTCAGATCTCAGAAGCTAAGCAGGGTCAGCCCTGGTTAGTATTTGGATGGGAGACCACCAAGGAAGTCCAGGGTTGCTATATAGAGGAAGGCACTGGCAAACCACCTGTTAGTCTCTTGCCTTGAAAACCCCATAAGGGGTCGCCATAAGTAGGCTGTGACATGACTGCATTTTACACACACACACAGGAGTTTTATGCTTTTAATCTATATGTGCACCTTATTAAAATTTACATATTTGTAATTTTAACATTTTCCAGCTCAACCTCTTTGGTTTGCAATCAGTATTTTGGTTGAGTTCCTTCAGGATTCCCCCCCCCCCTTTTCTTGTTTCTTGGGAGTCAATGTGCCCATACACTGGCCACAGAAAGGCATTGCTCACTCTTCTCTCCCAGAGTGCTGTGTGTCCCCGTTCCCCACCCCGAACTGTAGTGATATCCCTGAGGGAGTTGGGAATGTTCAGTCTGGAGGAGGTTGAGGAGGCACATGATTGCTCTCATTAAGTATTTGAAGGGCTGCCACTTAGAGGAGGGCAGGGAGCTTTTCCTGTTGGCAGCAGAGGACAGGACTCACAATAATCCAGTTTAAATTGTGGGAGGAAAGGTACCAGCTGGAATTTTAGGGGAAAAAGTTTATAGTAAGAATTGTTCGAAAGTGGAAACTACCTAGGGTTGTGGTGAGCTCCCCCTCACTGGCAGTCTTTAAGCAGAGGCTGGACAAGCACTTGTCAGGGATGCTCTAGGGAGTCTAGGCTGATCCTGCATTGAGCAGGAGGTTGGACTAGATGGCCTGTATGGCCCCTTCCAACTCTGTGATTCTATGAATCTGTCCCTCAAAGGCAGGTCCTTTGTCATAGGAGAGAACAACCCTTAGGTTGGAGAAAAGGACTGTCATTCAGAGAAACTGTTAGGATGAAGGACTTAAATCTGGCCCCTGCCACCTTTTGTGGGTGAAGCAGTTTTCTAAAAACTCCTAACAGCCAGCGGGGTGCAGACTCAAGTTCTGGACTTTTAAATCCTCACTCGGCGAAATAAAACAAAAGTCCAGTGGCACTTTAGCGACTGGAGTCATTTATGCATGGGTACTTGGACTCACATTTGCCCCGTCTGACTCGGTTGTTCCTTGGAGTTCCGCATGAGTTTTCCATCCGTTAGAGATGACCTCACTACCAGCCCTCACAATGTCCGGGTCTTCCCATTCCTCTGTTAACCCAACTCTTCCCTCTCCCCTGAGATGAGCCTGGCTGAAATCTCCACGCAGAAGGCAAAGCACTTGACACAGAAGCTTGCTTTCTCTCACAGCCAATCACAAAGCAGCATGTAAAGAGGCAGGGATTCAAATGCTTCCTGCTTCCTCAGAGCTCTTTCTGAGCAAAAGAAAGGCTTTTTAAAACCGAGGCTTGGGTTTCTCCCCACCTTCTTTTCAGATTGCTCCGTTTTTTGTTCTTAAAATGCTTTTTATATGGCAATTGCTTTTTTTGGGGGGGGGGATTTTCTATCACAGTAAGCACTACAAAGTAAGCCAAAGCAGCATTTAGGGCGAGGACTTGATATAAGCTTGGAGACTGCTGGTGCAGAGCTTCCCAACAGGAAACTGTGGGTCCAGCCAGCAACAACCCTCAGGTAAAACTCCCATGCATAAACGACCTAACAGAAATTGTTCCAGGGGAAGCTTTTCTCAGTCAGGACTCACTTTGACATTTGCACTGGAAAGTACTTCCGTCAGGCCGCTGCATTTATAGTATCCTAATATATTAATAAGTAACAGAATTTATTCCAGCACAAGCTTTTGTGAGTCAGGGCTCACTTCATCAGACACATGAAGTGTACTTCCTGCAGGCCGCTTTATTTATATCTTAAAGGTAAAAGGTAAAGGTGCCCTGTGCAAGCACCGGGTCATTCTTGACCCATGGGGTGACATCACATCCTGACATTTTCTAGGTGGACTTTGTTTACGGGGTGGTTGGCCATTGCCTTCGCCAGTCATCTTCCCTTTACCCCCAGCAAGCTGGGTACTCATTTTACCAACCTTGGAAGGATGGAAGGCTGAGTCAACCTTGTGCCGGCTACCTAAAACCGACTCCCGTCGGGATCGAACTCAGGTCGTGAGCAGAGATTTGGACTGCATTACTGCAGTTTACCACTCTGCGAATGCAACTTCGTGCACCTGATGAAGGGAGCTCTGATTCACAACCATTTATGCTGGAATAAATCCTGCTGGTCTCTTCAAGTGCCGCCAAACTCCTGCTTTGATTTGATTCCGCTGATGACCCATCTGGAATCATTGCTTAGCCAAGAAGCTAACTGGGGAGGGGCCGTTGCTCAGTGGTAAAGCACCTGCTCGGCATGCAGGAGGTCCCAGGTTCAATCCCTGGCATCTCCAGTTAAATGGACCAGGCAAGTAGGTGATATGAAAGACCTCTACCTGAGACCCTGGAGAGCTGCTGCCGGTCTGAGTAGACAATACTGACTTTTATGGACCAAGGGTCTGATTCAGTATAAGACAGATTTATGTGTTCATATGTGTTTATGGTGACCACTCTTTCACAGCTTAACATGGCCATCATAATGATACAATGGGAGCTATGTCTGCCACCCTGGGCTTCTGGAAGGGAGAGATTAGAATGTTTCTGGTTCTGATAAAACACTAGGAGGGGTGGCAGCTCACTAGCCGAACACTGGTTTGAAAGCAGAAGGTCGGGGATTCTACCCTCAGCATCGCCAGTTCAAAAGCTCTCGTGTAGGAAAATGGCTTTCTCTGCCTAAGATTCAGACGAGCTGCTGCCAATCAAAGCAGACACTACTGAGCGAGTTGGACCAATGGTCAGACTCTGTGCAAGGCGGGTTCATATCGTCATAATGAAGTGGTCCACCCTTTCATGTTGCTCCTGGCTAGCCTCCAAATTGGAAACCACGGGTGTGGCTGAAAGCTCGTTGACAGTTTCACCCATAAGGAAAAGGAAATCACCCTCCAGATGTGGTAAGAGATCTTCTCCGTTTTAATGTTAGGCCTCAAAATGCAATTCCAGCCCGTTGGCCGCTGTTTGCAGAAGACAGCGGCCCCTCAGAAAAGGCCAGCTCGGGTATAAACCTTGCAAGCTAATCTGCATAATTCACTCTGCTTCTGCCAGCTGTTTGAAGCACCTGCTCTGGTTTCTGAGATTCTATCAAGCCCCACCCCTGCAGTGTTCAAGCTTCTCCCTACATCTAGGAACTGAAGTTCTCAGGATATCCAGTTCTCACACCTGATAAAACATCAGATTGCTTGGCATGGCGGAATAAAAAAACTCCATCTAGTCCTTAGGAAGAATTTTCTAACATTTAGAGCAGTTCCTCAGTGGAACAGGCTTCCTCGGGAGGTGGTAAGCGCTCCTTCCATGGAGGTTTTTAAGCAGAGGCTAGATGGCCATTTGTCAGCAATGCTGATTCTATGACCTTGGGCAGTTCACGAGAGGGAGGGCATCTTGGCCATCTTCTGGGCATGGAGTAGGGGTCACTGGGGTATGTGGGGGGAGGTAGTTGTGAATTTCCTGTATTGTGCAGGGGGTTGGACTAGGTGACCCTGGTGGTCCCTCCCAACTCTGATTCTATGAATACACACAATTCCAGTCCTGACTGCAAATCCAGCAGGGCTGCAAGTAATAGAGGGTTAACGGAATAAGGAAGGGGGGAAATAAATAAAAAGGCCTACACAGACGCGTCCAGAAATAGCTCTATTCATAAAATATTCCGAGAAAGTACGAAAATAGAAATCTAGAGTACGGAGTGAGAGACTGAAGGTCAGAGGGTGGGTGATCCCTTTTCCGCTCAGTGCACCGGGGTCGACCCTTTGTACGTTTTGCGCTCCACCTGGGCACAGTACTTCTCAGGGAGGCCGACAGCCCTGCAGACAAGGAGAGAAGGAGGAGAGGCTGGTCACCAAATGGCAAGGGAGCCAGGGCCGTGGTGCGGGTGTGCAAGCGACGGCTTTGTTCTAATGGGGGCAGGCCCCCTGGGCTGGGCCGCTTCTGCCTGGCCATTGATGCAGGGTCAGTTTTGATGCTCACTCAAAGCTCTTTTTAAAAAATACGACCTCTAAAATGCCCATTCACGGTCCCGACGCAAAAGGAGAAATTCCACACACACCCCACTTGCCTGCTCCTTAGCTTGCATAGCCATTGGCAATGCTCGTTTGCATAGCTAAGCCACGTTTGTGATTTTTCGTAGTTCCTTCAGTGAATGCTTCGGTGTGGGGGCGGAGCAAATACAAAAGGTAGCATTAAAGGGGCTCTTAAGAAATGCGAAGCAGGTATGTGCCAGCTTCGCAGTCACTTCCTGAATGACGGTTCAGCATGAAAAACTCAAAAAAATATGTGGGCATCAGAAATATTGTGGGGTGGGGGCAAAGGCACACGGTGGACAGGGGTGCGAGGGGTCAAGTGGCCTCACCGGAGCTCGTCCAGTTTCTTCCGTTTGATCTCGTTGAGGCGCTCGCTGCGCCGGCGCGCCTCCTCCTTGAGCCGCTGGCCTTCCTCAAAGATGGCGATGCGCTCCTGCACCTGCTTGTGCTGGTGCTCGCGGACCTGGCGCCGGATCTCGTCGGCGTGGGTCAGCTGGAGAGCCTTGCGCCTCTCATGCTCCTTCCGCTCCTTCTCGATCTGCTCCCGTTGGATTCTGTGGGGGGCGGGGGAGACCTTGCCAATTGGGAGAGAGCACTAAACCCATGTGGGAATAAAGGTACTAAAAATATCAAATATGCATAAGCCTAAAGCAGTACCTCTCATCCATAATTTGAATTTGTTCAAATTGGTTTGTAAGCATATGTTCATTTGGGAACTTGACCTGGTGAATTGACAACCTCCTCCCAACTTGGTTTGGGGGTGCACTGCTAACCGGGCCTGTCCAGTAGTTTGGGATCTGGAACTAAATGCCATCTTGTTTACTGTATTATATGACATAGGGCGTTTTAAAATATGTTTTAATATAAATTTTAATGTGTGTTTTAATTGATGTTTTATTATTTGTTGTGACCCGCTCTGAGCCCGGCTTGCTGGGAATGAGAGCGGAATATAAATCCAATAAATAAATAAATAAAACAAGCAAACCAACCAACCTGTATTTTGATTTTTGTAATTTAAAGAGATTTGCCAGAAATCCACAATTGTATTTAATGATACTTTTTGATGAGAGGTTCTACTGTAGGCTTATGCAATTGAGAGGGAGCGCCTGGGCCCGACTCTAGCTGGGAATCCCCTACGGCTAGCTTTCTGCTGGCTTTGGCGGGCTCACTGGAGGGTAAGGCTGCAGTTGGGAAAACTTCCATCAGGCCTTGATGCACTTCCGGAGTTTCAGAGGGGTGGAGGAAGCGGCCTGGTTACTGGTAGGCCCGAGCCAACAGGAACGTATTCTGACTGTCTCAAAACAGACATCCCGGCTGCCAGGTTGCTTCCAAGTCCAATTCAAGGTGCTGGCTGTGACCTTTAAAGCCTTTCATAGTCTAGGGCTAACATATCTAAAGGATTCTCCCCTCCCCTGTACAATGCCAGCATGGTGTAGGGGTTATAGTGTCAGACTAGGATCTGGGAGCCCCAGGTTGAAATCCCCACTCTGCCACGGAAGAAGAAGAAAAGAAGAGTTGTTTTTTATATGCCGACTTTCTCTACCACTTAAGGGAGAATCAAACCAGCTTACAATCACACTTCCCTTCCCTTTGTGTGGAGGAGCAGGGAAACCAACCCGGTTCACCAGATTAGCCTCCGCCGCTCATGTGGAGGAATGGGGAATCAAATCCGGTTCTCCAGATTATAGTCCACTGCTCCAAACCACCGCTCTTAACCACTGAACCACGCTGGCTCTCCAGGATGGTGTTGCTGCAGTCGTCTTGTTTGTGGTTGGCCACTGTGTGAACAGACTGCTGGACTTGATGGGCCTTGGTCTGATCCAGCAGGGCCTTTCTTATGTTCTTATGTTCTAGGGGTTATAGTGTCAGACTAGGATCTGGGAGCCCCAGGCATATAAAAGTCGGCATTACAAAAACCAACTCTTCTTCTTCCTCTTCTACATCACACTGTTGACCAATTGGTAAAGCTACCATTCTTAGCCAATCCACAGTCACCCTTGTAACACTCTTTGAGACCGGGTTTTTTTGGGGAGGGGGCAATTTTCTGGCTTGCCAGTGCGGAGCTTGCAGGGGAAGAGAACTTTCTGTCGACGGGATGTTGGCTTCGCCGCAGCACCACCAACTGCAAGTGGCGGGAGGAAGGTACTGCAGACAGCCACCAAATCCAGATCAGATGACATAACGAGCCAACAGGGTCTCAACCGCCCTGTCGGGAAAACGGCTCTGGCCAAGGCTCCTTCTTCCAAGCAAGCTGGTGCTCAGGCACAGTCAGATCTCTGCCCAACTACCTGCAGAGCCACCTCCACCCCCAGGCCTTCAAGCCGTACCAACCTCACCTAAGCAAAGCATTAAAAGGTAAAGGTAGTCCCCCTGTGCAAGCACCAGGTCATTCCTGACCCACGGGGTGACGTCACATCCCGACGTTTACTAGACAGACAGTGTTTACAGAGTGGTTTGCCATTGCCTTCCCCAGTCGTCTACACTTGACCCCCAGCAAGCTGGGTACTCATTTTACCAACCTCGGAAGGATGGAAGGCCACGTCAACCTTAAGCCGGCTACCTGAAACCGACTTCCGTCAGGATCGAACTCAGGTCGTGAGCAGAGCTTCTGACTGCAGTACTGCAGCTTACCACTCTGCACCACGGGGCAAAGCATACAAATCACAGATTCCATCGCAGCAAGGTTTA
Organism: Euleptes europaea; assembly: GCF_029931775.1. NCBI lineage: Eukaryota > Metazoa > Chordata > Lepidosauria > Squamata > Sphaerodactylidae > Euleptes > Euleptes europaea. Next base: position 89,761,607 of record NC_079318.1, on the reverse strand, counting down.
CTCCAGCTTCTGCGCCCGAGGGGGAGGGCCCATAGCTTCTTACCTGACGATCCTCTCGAACTCGGCCCTGTCTCGCTGCACCTGGACGGCCAGGTCGTGCTCCTTCTTGGCCACCTGCTCCAGGCGGCTCTGTTTCAGCATGGCTTCTGTCTGAGTCTTTTTCTGAATGGCATCCTTCTCCTTCCGCCGCCACTCCCGCTCGGCTGCCTCTTGGTTGCGCTTGGCCCTCAGCGCATCCTGGGGGGGGGGGAATGGGGAGAGAAAAGGGAAGCAAGGTTTGATTGCCAGAACCTGTACGAGCGGAGGGGGAGATCCCAGCTTACTACTCAGGAATGGGAAGCGGCTCTGGCGTTCTGACCCTCTTTTTTCCTCTCTTTCTGAAAAGGAATCCTCCCGCTGCCAACCTAGGCTGTGTTGGAAGGGGCCATACAGGCCACGGTCCAACCCCTGCTCAATGCAGGATCAGCTTAGAGCATGCCTGACAAGTGCTTGTCCAGCCTCTGCTTAAAGACTGCCAGTGAGGGGGAGCTCACCACCTCCCTAGGCAGCCGATCCCACTGTCGGACAACTCTTACTGTAAAAGTTTTTGTTTGCTAATATTCAGCCGGTACCTTTCCACCCGCAATTTAAACCCATTATTGTGAGTCTTGTCCTCTGCTTCCAACAGGAACAGCTCCCTGCCCTCCTCAAATTGACCACTCTTCAAAAACTTAAAAGAGAGCAATCTGTCAGCAATGCTGATTTTATGACCTCAGGCAGATCATGAGAGGGAGGGCACCTTGGCCATCTTCTGGGCATGGAATATGGGTCACTGGGTGTGTGGGGGGGAGGTAGTTTGGAATTTCCTGCATTGTGCAGGAGGTCTGACTAGATGACCCTGGTGGTCCCTTCCAACTCTATGATTCTATGTCCCAGGTCCCTCAGCCTTTCCTTGTAGGGCTTGGTCTCCAGGCCCCGATCATCCTCGTCGCTCTCCTCTGCATCCGCTTGATTCCGCCCCACATTCTTTTTGAAGTGAGGCCTCCGGAACTGCACACAATACTCCAGGTGTCGCCTGACCAATGCAGTGTACATCTTGACATCTTGCGATTTGGATGTTAAAGCCGGGTCAGTTCTTAGGTCCTTGTCTCACTCCTCTGGGGAGAACTGGCCACATTTTAAGAACTCGACCACAAGGTCCGGGTCATACCTGCTCCGCTTGGTGATCCTGAGCCTTCTCCTGCAAAGCCCGCAGGCGGGCCGTCTCCATCTCCTTCTCCCGGCGGATCCTCTCCTGCTCAGCCTCAAACTCGGTCTCCCGTGCCTGGGATGGACAAACAATTAGTTGCTGATGAGCTTTTCCTGGCTACGGGAAAGTTGCCCATAACAGCCAGAGACGCAAGGGGCGATAGGATCCAAAAATTTCGCTGATGCCACCAAGCACCAAGAGGCATGAATGGGAAGGGGCGACAGATGATCCACCTTCATTGCCAAGAAACCTTGTAGTACAATCCCTGGGGGAGCTTCCCTGGAGGGGCTGTGGCTCAGTTTGTAGAACATCTGCTTGGCATGCAGAAGATCCCAGGTTCAATCCCCAGCATCTCCAGTTAAAGGGACTAGGCAAGTAGGTGATATGAAAGACCTCTGCCTGAGACCCTGGAGAGCCGCTGCCAGTCTGAATAGACAATGCTGACTTCAATGGACCAAGGGTCTGATTGAAGGCAGCTTCATGTGTTCAATACAATAATTTGAGGGGCTGTGGCTCAGTTTGTAGAGCATCTGCTTGGCGTGCAGAAGGTCCCAGGTTCAATCTCTGCCATCTCCAGTTAAGGGAGAATCAAACCAGCTTACAATCACCTTCCCTTCTACTCCCCACAACAGACACCCTGTGAGGTAGGTGGGGCTGAGAGAGCGTGACTTGACCAAGGTCACCCAGCTGGCTTCGTTTGTGGGAGAGGGAAACAAATCAAGTTCACCAGATTAGCCTCCGCCACTCATGTGGAGGAGTGGGGAATCAAACCCGGTTCTCCAGATCAGACTCCACCGCTCCAAACCACCGCTCTTAACCACTACACTAGGCAGGTAGATGATGGGAAAGACCTCTGCCTGAGACCCTGGAGAGCCGCTGCCGGCCTGAGTAGACAATACTGACTTTGATGGACCGAGGGTCTGATTCAGTATAAGGCAGCTCTATGTGTTCCCTGCCATGACTGACTGCTATTGGCCCTGCTGCTTCTTTGTCCCAGCCGGCAACCCCTTGCCTGCCCAAGGACCGCGGGCTACGAACCATTTTTTGCCGCTGGTACTCCAGCACCCGCATGTCAGACAGCCTCTCCTGCTCCAGCCTCTCCTGCTTGCGCTTCTGGTTCTCGTCATTGATATGTTTGATTTCGGCCTGGATCCTCAGCTGCTCCAGCCTCCTGTGGTCCATCTCCTGGGGGAGGAAGGGAGGGGGGGGAGAGAGAGGGTGGGGATTCCTCCTCGTTCAGATCAGAACTAATTTTCCAGACGGACGTTTTGCATCTCTGGATTATCCTTATTCATATATATCTTAAACCCGAAGTCCTTGGGGCTGGTGGCGGTGGAAGAAGAGTTGGTTTTTATATGCCGACTTTCTCTACCACTTAAGGGAGAATCAAACCGGCTTACGGTCACCTTCCCTTCCCCTCCCCACAACAGAAACCTTGTGAGGTAAATGGGGCTGAGAGAGCTCTAAGAGAGCTGTGACTAGACCAAGGTTGGCTTCATGTGTAGGAATGGGGAATCAAACCCGGTTCACCAGGTTAGCGTCCGCCGCTCATATGGAGGCGAGGGGAATCAAACCCGGTTCTCCAGATCAGAGTCCACCACTCCAAGCAACTACACCATGCCGGCTCTCTGGAAATCGCACTGACTTATGGTGACCCAGTAAGGTTTTCAAGGCAAGAGATGAACAGAGGTGGTTTGCCATTGCCTGCCCCTGTGTAGTGACCCAGGACATCCTCAATGGTCTCCCATCCAAGTATCAACCAGAGCTGACCCTGCTTAGCTTCTGAGATCTGATGGGATTGGGCTAGCCCAGGTCAGGGCCCTTGTGACTAGATGACATAAAAAGTTGACTCATTCTAACAGAGTTCCTCGTTTAAAATAACTTGTCTGCAGTGTCTGGCGCTTGTCCCATTTAAAACGGAATCCTCCGTGTTCATCAGTTATGCTGACGGGGCCGCCCACCCTCCTGCCCACCTGCCGGCGCTCCTTACCCTCTCGTCTTCGACCTGCAGCTGCTCCAGATAGTCGAGCATCTCTTGGGCCTCCAGATCCCTCTGCTCGGCCTTCATGGCACGGAGCTCCTGGTTCTTCTCGATCTGTTCAATGATGTGGCGCCTCCCCCTGGGAATTGGGTGGCAGGAATGGTCTTACTGGGGCCGAATGGGGCCAGGGCCCCCACTGTCCCGACTCTCCCCCGAGCTAACTTTGGCACGGCTAGCTTTCCTATTAGCAGTGTGCTCGGGACCGGCACAAAATGCAGTCCCTACCCTGCAAAGAGCTCCAGGTGAATGCAGAATCTCACACGGCCCAATGAGGATTCTGAGATTAAATGCTTTTCAACTCTGGGGAAGACTATTCTTGGGGTCGCGGGACCAGTAAGTTGGTAAGGGGATAAGCCCCCCGGAAAGCTTTATGCTCTGCAAATAACCTACTGGTGATCCTCGGCCCAAAGCAGGTGCGGCTGCCCCGGCCTGGTGGAATAATGTGTGTGAAAAGAATCTTGGGGTCTTAGTAGACCAAACACTGAACATGAGTCAGCAGTGTGATGCGGTAGCTAAAAAGGCAAATGTGATCTTGGGCTGTATCAACAGAAGAATAGTGTCCAGATCACACGAAGTACTGGTATCGCTTTACTCTGCTCTGGTTAGACCTCACCTAGAGTACTGTGTTCAGTTTTGGGCACCGCAATTTAAGAAAGATGTAGACAAGCTGGAACGTGTCCAGAGGAGGGCATCAAAGATGGTGAGGGGTCTGGAGACCAAGTCCTATAAGGAAAGGTTGAAGGAGCTGGGTATGTTTAATCTGAATAGGAGAAGACTGAGAGGGGATACGATAACCATCTTCAAGTACTTGAAGGGCTGTCACTTAGAGGAGGGTGCCGAGTTCTTTTCGGTTGCCCCAGAAGGTCGGACCAGAAACAACGGGTTTCCTGAATTTCTTGCATTGTGCAGGGGGTTGGACTAGATGACCCTGGTGGTCCCTTCCAACTCTATGATTCTATGACTAGTATCCCTAGTAACGTCAGGGACCTGAAAGACTTCCGTAGGACCTGCAAAAAGGAACTATTCTGCCAGGCCTACGAGGGCAGCTGCTAGCTACCCTAAGCTATCTATCGCACTGTCCTCCCCATCCCTTCTCCCTCCATTTGTCATCTGTGGGGGTGATCCTGCTGTCCAGTCCACAGCAATTACTACTTCCTCAATGCCACCTTGTTTTAAATTGTTTTAAATTGTTGAACACATGAACACGTGAAGTTGCCTTATGCTGAATCAGACCCTTGCTCCATTGAAGTCAGTATTGTCTACTCAGACCGGCAGTGGCTCTCCAGGGTCTCAGGCAGGGGTCTTTCACATCACCTACCTGCCTAGTCCCTTTAACTGGAGATGCCAGGGATTGAACCTGGGATCTTCTGCATGCCGAGCAGAGGCTCTAGCACTGAGCCACCGTTTTAATTATTGATATTTTAATGTTTTATGGTTTCTGTTGATTTTAGAGGTTGTACCCACCCTGGGCCCGGTTTGACTGGGAGGAGGGTGGGCTATAAATACCAATATGTAAATAAGTAAGTAAACAAATAAATAAATAAAGCCGCCCTTTCTGCCTCTTCTATTAGCAGAAATGGACAGAAAGGAAAAGATATTTTGCCTCCTCCACCCCTCATTCAGCCTCCCTACCCATACTGTTATTGAAACATGTCGGTCCTATAACCAACTAACCAGTCCTCATGGGTGAGGGGGAAAAACCCTGAGAATCTGCTTACTATTGCACTAGTCTTATATAAGAATATAAGAATGGCCATGCTGGATCACACCAAGGCCCATCAAATCCAACAGTCTTTTCACACAGTGGCCAACCAGGCGCCTTTAGGAAGCCCACAAACAAGACAACTGCAGCAGAATTGTCCTGCCTGTGTTCCACAGCACCTAATATTATAGGCATGCTACTCTGATCCTGGAGAGAATTGGTATGCATCATTAGTATTCATTTTGACTGGTAGCCATGGATAGCCCTCTCCTTCATGAACACGTCTACTCCTCTCTTAAAGCCCTCCAAGCTGGCAGCCATCTCCTGGGGCAGGGAGTTCCACAATTTAACTATGCTATGTGTGAAGACATGCTTCCTTTTATCTGTTTTGAATCTCTCACCCTCCAGCTTCAGCAGATGACCCCAAGTTCCGCTATTATGAGGGAGAAAAGTTTCTCCCTGTCCACAATCTCCATCCCATGCATAATTTTATAGACCTCTATCATGTCTCCTCTGAATCGCCTTCTTTCCAAGTTAAACAGCCCCAAGTGTTTTAACCGCTCCTCATAGGGCAGTTGCTCTAGTCCCCTGATCATTTTGGCTGCTCTTTTCTGCACCTTCTCAAGCTCTGCAATATCCTCTTTTAGGTGGGGTGACCAGAACTGCACACAGTATTCCAAGTGTGGTCTCACCATAGATTTGTCCAAGGGCAGTATGATAGTTCTTGGGACAAGGCAGAGTAGGAAGTGTACACACAGCCTTGACGTCAGAAGGTCAGAGTACTGGATCTTCAGCGTGGTGCTAGAGGCCAGCAGTCAAAAGATTGGGCTGGCTCGTTTGAGGTAACATGTGGCATTCGGGGCACTCTTATCTGATGCTACACAAGAATTGAGACCCAAAGCCACACATGCTAAGAGCATGAGAACGGCCTTCTTACATCAGACCAAGGAAGGGGAGGAGCTGTGGCTCAGTAATAGAGCATCTGCCTGGCATGCAGAAGAAGAGTTGGTTTTATATGCCAATTTTCTCTACCTTTTTAAAGGAGAATCAAACCAGCTTACAATCTCCTTCCCTTCCTCTCCCCACAACAGACACCTTGTGAGGTAGGTGAGGCTGAGAGAGCTCTAAGAGAACTGTGACTAGCCCAAGGTCACCTATCTGGCTTCATGTGGAGGAGTGGGGAAACCAACCCAGTACTTCAGATTAGAGTCTGCCACTCATGTGGAGGAGTGGGGAATCAAACCCGGTTCTTCAGATTAGAGTCTGCCACTCATGTGGAGGAGTGGGGAAACCAAACCGGTTCTTCAGATTAGAGTCCGCCGCTTATGTGGAGGAGTGGGGAATCAAACCTGGTTCTCCAAATTAGAGTCCACTGCTCTTAATCACTACTCCACGCTTTACCCCATGTTCAATCTCCGGCATCTCCATCAAAAAAGGAGCAGGCAGTAGGTGGTGTGAAAGACCTCTGCCGGAGACCCTGGAGAGCGACTGACAGTCCGAGTAGGCTATACTGACCTAGATGGACTGAGGGTCTGATTCAGTCCGCAGCACCTTCATGTGTTTGTTTGTGAACCTTCTCCTCCAGCATGAGTTCTCAGACAGTGAGTACGCAGGCCACTGGGAAGCCCACAAGGAGACATCCCTCCCCTGTTATTTGCCCCCAGCTTCCAGCATTCAGAGGTAGACTGTTTCCAAGCAAGGAGGATCCATTTAGCACACCGGTCAAAGCCTTCCTTCAAGTTATCTATCTTCCTCCGTGAAATTATCTAACTTTTTTTTTGTAAAAAGGAACGCATCTAAGGCTGGAAGCAGAACATTTTTAAGAGACCTAACAGTGGTATGAGAGAGACATTGCTTGCCCATGATGAACGCTTTTTTTTTTTTTGTCCCAAAGTTGCCTATGGATATAAAGGCTTAGCAGGTTTCTGAAAGAACGAACAAATAAAACCTGTAATGCCTGTGTTGGCCAGTGACAAAAATGGAATGTAGCAGACACACATGCCAAGCAGTGAGCCTTCTTCTCAAGCTGCCTTTGACCCTCAGGGGGAAAAAGCTATCATTTGTCTCTTAGTAGCATCTTGGGGCAGGCACCGAGGACCAAACATCAGCCCAACAAGTCAGAGGAAAATCAAAAGAGTTTCCATCTAAACATTAGGAAGAACTTTCTAACAGTTAGAGCAGTTCCTTGGTGGAACAGGCTTCCTCGGGAGGTGGTGAGCTCTCCTTCCCTGGATGGTTTTAAGAGGTTAGATGGCCATCTGTCAGCAATGCTGATTCTATGACCTTAGGCAGATCATGAGGGAGGGCATCTTGGCCATCTGGGCATGGAGTAGGGGTCACTGGGGGTGTGGGGGGGAGGTAGTTGTGAATTTCCTGCATTGTGTTGGGGGCTGGACTAGATGACCCAGGTGGTCCCTTCCAACTCTATGATTCTATCTCCCCCTGTGGAATGCTGAGGTCTTGGCTGACCTGAATAGCTCCTCCTTCCTCTTCCGCTCCAGTTCCTCCTGCATCTTGTTGCCCTTCTGCCTCTCCGCCTCCATCATCCGGGCCAGCCGCATCTCCTCCTCGTTCAGCTCTTTCTCGATCTGCTTCTTCTCCAGGATCTGAGCGTCGCGGATGGCGTGGCATTTGGCTTCCAGGATGACCTGTAGAGAGCGGAGGGGAGCTCAGTGCTGAGATACAGCAGTTTCCTCAGGAAGCCCAAACCCGCTATCGCGTGCCAATGAGTTCTGCCCAGAGAATGCTCAAAGCAGGCAGCTCAGAACCGGGCCGCTCGGTTTGATTTTGCCTTAAGTGGTAGAGAAAGTCGGCATATAAAAACCAACTCTTCTTATTTTTCTGTGTGTATAAAGTGTATATAAAACATATATGAAAGATAAATGAATTTGGGTCCCATCCCCAAGATATCTCATTATGCATATGCAAAAATTCAAAAATATTCCAAAATACAGATCAGAAATATGGACCCCTTCTGGTCCCAGGCAGTCTGGATAAGGCATACTCAACATGTATGCAGCCAGAAAATTCCAACAGGCAGGGGCCACGGCCAAAAAGGCCCTGGCCTTGGTCTACTGATCTACTGCCTTTGTTTCCCAGTGTTCCAAGTGCCCATCACACAAAACAACACCCCCCCCCACAGTGGTGACACAACTCTTAATCAACAGAGGGAGAAACGCCCTCCCCCAATTCCTCTCTCCCTTCTGCCCCCACCTCATTGAGACCCTTGATTTCGTCTTCCTGCTCCATGCGCAGATTGGTGGCCCGCTCCAACAGGTACTGCGCCCGTTCCTTGGCCTCCTCCTCCAAGTCGTTCAGCTTCTCGTTCTTCTTCCGCAAGATCTCCTTCTGCTGCATGGACTTCTTTCGCTCGTTCACTGCCACCTGAGGAGAGAAGGGCGGGGTGGTGGTGGAGGAGCGGGTCAGCCTCAAGTGCTCACCTCGGCTTGGGTGCATAGGCCTGGAGCTGCCAAGGGGATGACAAGCCCAAGTCTTGGAAGGCTTTGTCCAATTGCAACATGCAGGCTTCAGAACAGCTGCTCAATCGCCCGGGGCAAGTTATGAATAGCCTCCAGGTGAATTACAACTAATAATGAAGCTCAAGACTATGCATTCTCTGGGACTTAATAGAGATCTGGGATTCTTGTCTCATTACCAATGCTGATTTCTCCACACCTACTACCCCTCTGCATATCACACCTAATCTAATCACGCCTGCTAATGTCATTGACTTGCTTTTGACATTGCCATTGTGTGTCTAATTCACTCCTCTCTACTTAAGGATAGATGGAATCCCATTCTAGCTGTATCTGAAGAAGTGAGCTGTGGCTCACCAAAGCTCATACCCTGCCAGAAATTTTGTTAGTCTTTAAGGTGCTACTGGACTCCTACTAATTTCTACTGCTAGCGACAGACTAACATGGCTACCCATCATGATCTATCTCCAGGTGACCACACAGAAATTGTTGGCTCCTTTTCACTTTTAGGACCTTAACCTTCTCTTGCTTTCCACTACCAAGGAATGTTTCTGATTCAGAGAAAAAAGGAATGCATGTTAGATACAAACTGTCCCTCCCTTTTTCAGGCTCAATTAACTTTACCCAGCTGGAACTATCTTCAGGAGGGCCTGCTGAGTGGTGCTCTCTCAAAGTACAAAGAGTTTAATAAGGTCCAAGACCAGAATAAAAACATACTAGATATACATACATAACATAACACATATAAAAGTGCATATGGTGCTCTCTCATTCTCTTACCAAGAGAACAGGGAGTGCTGTGAGAGAGAATACTTTGGCTTGGACTGTCTCTGGCTGGGACTGAAACAAGAGGGCAAGGAGGAAGACGGGCTTGAGGGCTCTAAGGTCTTTCATGCATGGCTGTTTTCTTTGCAGTCACCCCTCCGACGACTTCGGGTCTTTGCGTAGATTACGCATGCCATTTCCGACAGTCAGAGGTCACCTCGCTCTCCCCCTGCGTTTCCCCGTGTTTTCAGATATCTGTTTTATCTCAAAATTTGAAAACGTGGACAAACCGCGGGGAAACTCAGGGGGGAGAGCAAGGCGACCTCTGACAGTCGGAAACGGCATGCGTAATCAACACAAAGACCCAGAGGCTTGTGGTGAATCTCACACCATAAGAGAGCATAGTGGATATAGCAGTTGTGGGTTCCGATTATTTGACTATGGGTTGTAGGTTCTAACTATTGGACTATTCTGTCTGTGCGTTCACGTGAGCTTTGGAAGTGTCATCGTTCATCAGCAGTGTCAGTCCATTTCATGCTGGAATCTTCCTTGCAGTTCGCTTGTCTCCCCCCACCCCCACCCCAGGGCCAAATTGTTTGGATTTTTTAACTATAAAACCAACTGTAGTGTCTGGCTGTGTGTTTTTGTTGCAGTTTCCATTGTTATTTGATTTTGTTGTTTACTGTTTTACAGTATTTTGAAATTAAGCCTGCTTGCCCTTTGTGCAACCATATCATAGAATCACAGAGTTGGAAGGGACCACCAGGGTCATCTAGTCCAACCCCCTGCACAATGCAGGAAATTAACAACTACCTCCCCCCACATCCCCAGTGGCCCCAACCCTCCCCCCGCCATGCAGGATCCCACAATCAAAGCACTCCCGACAGATGGCCATCTAGTCTCTGCTTAAAGACCTTCAAAGACGGGGACTCCACCACACTCCGAGGCAGCGCATTTCACCGTCAAACAGCCCTCACCGTCAGAAAGTTCTTCCTAATGTTTCAATGGAATCGCTTTCCTATTAGTTTAAATCCTTTACTCTGTGTCCTAGTCTCTGGAGCAACTGAGAACAAGCTAGTTCTCTCATCAACGTGACATCCCTTCAAATATTTAAAATGGCTATCATGTCTCCCCAATATGCTGGTAAATAAACAGTTAAAAATTAAAAAAGAAAAAGAAACAAACAAACAAAAAACAAAGACCCAGAGGTGTCGAAGGGGTTATCAAGAGTGAAACAGCCACACATAAAGGACCTAAGTCGGAAGATGCCTGCCACAGCTGCTGGCGAAACGTCAGGAAAGAAAATACCAAGACTACGGTCACACAGCCCGGATAACCTACAAGAACCAACCAACAAAGATATCCTTACGTACCATGATGGCGTCTCGCTCTGCCTTGAGGGCTGCTTCCCTCGCTTCTCGCTCCTCCTTGGTCCAGACCCGGGAGGAGTCTTTGATGCGCGCAAAGTCCTGGGGGCTGATGATCAGCGACTCCCCTGAAGGGTCCGTTTTGGGAACGCTGGGCGAGAAAGCAAGAAGGAGAGGTTACTGGGAAGGCCTCTACGTGGCCTCCACCACGGCAATCGCAGGCTGCACTAAACGTAAGGCTTGGTACATGCCGAGGCTCTGCAGAAATGCGGCATGGTGCAGCTGGTGGAGTTATCTCGGTTTTTGTTGAGTTTTAAGTTTCTAGCCCTTATGGCTGCGAAGGTGCGCCTGCAGGCAATGCCTGAACAAATAACAGAAGCCAGAGAGGTCATGCGTAAGATGTTCAGTGATGGGAGGGCAGGGGCTTCAGTGTCCTGCCCCACTCCTTAAGGGTGGGGCTTCAGTGATTCATATAGCTCCTTAGGGGGTGGGGCTTCAGCATCTCAAATCGCTCCCTGCCCTTCTCTGTGAGAGCCAGCGTGGTGCACTGGTTAAGAGCGGCGGACTCTAATCTGGAGTACTAGGTTTGATTCCCCACTCCTCCATATGAGCGTTGGACTCTAATCTGGTGAACCGGGTTTGTTTCCCCACTCCTACACATGAAGCCTGAAGAAGAGTTGGTTTTTATATGCCGACTTTCTCTACCTTTTAAGGAGAATCAAGCCGGCTTACAATCTCCTTCCCTTCCTCTTCCCACAACAGACACCTTGTGAGGCAGGTGGAGCTGAGCGGGTTATGAGAGAACTGTGACTGGCCCAAGGTCACCCAGCAGGCTTCATGTGGAGGAGTGGGGAATCGAACCCAGCCTAGAGCATCCCTGACAAGTGTTTGTCCAGCATCTGCTCAAAGACTGCCAGTGAGGGGGAGCCCACCCCCTCCCTAGGTAGCTGATTCTGCTGCTGAACTACTCTTACTGTAAAAAAACTTTTTCCCAATATCCAGCTGCTGCCTCTCCGCCTGCAACCCTTTATTGTGAGTCCTACCCTTTGCTGCCAACAGGAGCAGAAGAAGAGTTGGTTTACAATCACCTTCCCTTCCCCTCCCCACAACAGATACCTTCAGAGGCAGGTGGGGCTGAGAGAGTTCTGAGAGAACTGTGACTGGCCAAGGTCACCCAGCACGCTTCCTGTGGAGGAGTGAACCCACATGAAAGCTGCCTTATACTGAACCAGACCCTTGATCCATCAAAGCCAGTATTGTCTACTCAAATATGCAGCAGCTCTCCAGGGTCTCAGGCAGGGCTCTTACACATCACCTGCTTGCATAGTCCCTTTAACTGGGTATGCCGGGGATTGAACCTGGGAACTTCTGCATGCCAAGCAGATGCTCTATCCAGTTCTCCAGATTAGAGTCTGCCGCTCTTAACCACTACACCATGCTGGCTTTCAGCAGCGGAGAATGCTTCTTGGCAACACCCCTCCCACCTTCTGGCTGGGAGATAAGGACCGAAAGCACTGCTCTAAGGAACCCCTGATTTCCAGGAGGGAAGCCGCAGAAGGGGATCGGGATATGATGGGCTGCTGGAACAGCCGGAAGGGAAAAGTCAGCAGTGGCAGGAGGAGGAAAGCCTTACACGAGGTCCCGGATTAGGTCCCTGGTGATGATGCGGATGGTCTCCGGCTTTTGACCCCAGCCAAGAGACTTCCCTGCTGTAGCGACATCTTGGAGGACCACAATGGGGCTGCCGATGCGGGGCAGATGGAGCTTCTGCAAGAAATGTCAAAAACAGGACCGCTGGAAGGGAGACTCGGCTTAAAAACCTCCAGAAGAAGGAGAGCCCACCACCTCCCGAGGAAGCCTGTTTTGCTAAGGAACCGTGCTAAATGTCAAAAGATCTTAACGATTAGCTGGAAACTCTTTGGATTTAATTTCAACCCGTTGGTTCTGGTCCGACCTTCTGTGGCAACGGAAAGGAACTCGGCACCCTGCTCTCTATGACAGCCCCTCAAGTACTTGAAGGTGGTGATCACATCCTTTCCTTCCTTTATCCCTTAGAAGCTCCCTGATTAATTGATCTTGAGCAGCATAAATCTAATGTTTGAGGGATATAAGGACTGAGATAAATCTTGCCACTGACGGTGAAGCCTTGCGGTCCCTGTCACTTAATAAAAAAGGCATTATGTCAGAGATAGAGGCATTAGATTTATATGTTAAAAGAAGAGAGATATAACGTGATCAAAGTTCCTCATAAAAGCAGCATTCCAAGAGGGCATGAGCTCATGAATCAATCGAGCCAGAAGAGCAAGAACAGGTCCTGTCTGGGTATGGCATATTCAAAATCCTGCCCTGCATAACCATAGAGGGGTTAGCATTCAGTCTAGCTGAACAGAAGGCTCTAGAAGGACAAGGTTGTCACATCCCCTCTCAGTCTTCTCCTCTCCAAGCTAAACATACCCAGCTCCTTCAACCTTTCCTCCTAGGACTTGGTCTCCAGTCCCCTCACCATCTTTGTTGCCCTCCTCTGGACACGTTCCAGCTTGTCTACGTCCTTCTTAAATTGGGGTGCCCCAAACGCCCACTCAGGAATGACTGGAATAAGGAGCGAGATTGCTCAATTTTGCCAAAGCAATGGGATATGGCCTTAAAGTTTATACCTGCTCTCTCCATGGATCTTAAGCAAAAAGGTATGTTTAGGATGTATTAGACACCACGACAACTCTTTAGCAAAGGATTGAGTAAAGTGTCTAACTACTGGCAGTGTAATTCACAGGAATCGTCCTTTAAAGGTATGTGTTGGGCACGTCCAGTAATTCGTTTTTTTCTGGAAAGAAGTTATTACTCATATCAATTTTGTATTAGAATGTCCAGCGATTTTTGAGGATACTTATGTACTTTTAAAATATCTGCCCATCTCTTGGAAGCTAACCAATGGTCAACAAAAATGGACCTTCCATGTCCTTACTACAGCTAAAAGACTTGTATTACAACACTGGAAAGATAAAAGCCCACCTCCAGTAAATAAGTGGATTGGATTGAGGACCTTAGAAGTCTATCAATATTTGAACACATGCCATATAAATGGCAGTCGTATATGGACTTATTTTTAAATATTTGGAAACGGTTTCTAGAAACTTATGTGTAGATCCGCCACCACTGTTGTTATATTTTTGTCTTTACAAATATCTTTTTTCCTTTTTTCTTTTTAAACTTTATTTAGTTACTGGATTTAAAGTCCTCCCCCTTGTCCCCCCCCCCCCGTTTTTTGAAAGAATGAAACTAAAAATTAATAAATAAAATAGTTAATGCCAAGGCACTTGGGGTGGCTTCCTGTAAACAAGAATAAAAGTTAAAAATACAAAACCAAGTGCTATTAAAATACCTTGTTAATCTAAGGGATTGGTGGCTGAAAGCATCAAAGGCTCATTTTAAAACCATTATTCATCCAGAGCAACGTTTACAGAGGATGTGTCATTTCAAAGACTGTGCGGAAGGGAAGGGGAGCAGGGAGGTTGGGGAATTAAGCGAGTTTAAAAACCAGGAGCCCCGTGGCGCAGAGTGGTAAGCTGCGGCACTGCAGTTAAAGCTCTGCTCGCAACCTGAGTTTGATCCCAATTGATGTCGGTTTCAGGTAGCCGGCTCAAGGTTGTCTCAGCCTTCCATCCTTCCGAGGTCGGTGAAATGAGTACCCAGCTTGCTGGGAGAAAAGTATAGACCGAGGGTGTCAAACACATTTGTTACAAGGGCTGGATATGACATAAATGTCACTTGGTCACAAGAACATAAGAAAAGCCATGCTGGATCAGACCAAGGCCCATCAAGTCCAGCAGTCTGTTCACACAGTGGCCAAACAAGTGCCTCTAAGAAGCCCACAAACAAGATGACTGCAGCAGCATTATCCTGCCTCCGTTCCACAACACCTAATATAATAGGCATGCTCCTCTGATTCTGGAGAGAACAGGTATGCATCATGACTAGTATCCATTTTGACTAGTAGCCATGGATAGCCCTCTCCTCCATGAACATGTCCACTCACCTCTTGAAGCCTTCCAAGTTGGCAGCCATTACCACATCCTGGTCGGGTCAGGCCATGCCTTGCCAGCCCAAATTGGGGGCAGGGGGTGGTGGTGGCTGCCTCGGCCGCAACGGGCTCGCCAGCCCAGATTGGGACTGGGGGTGGCTGTCTAAGCTGGCTCACAGGCCTGATAGGAGCTCTCAAGTGGCCGGATCTGGCTCTTGAGCCATATGTTTGACACCCCTGGTGTAGACGACTGGGGAAGGCAGTGGTAAACCACCCAGTAAACACAGTCTGCCTAGGAAATGTCGGGATGTAATGCCTCCCCTTAGGTCAGTAATGACTTGGTGCTTGCACAGGGGACTCCCTTTCCCTTTAAAAACCATACACATGATCAGTCGTTTCATACTCGTTTCACGGATTGACAACCATGCATTACAATTAAAATTAAAAAGATATCACTGATGTTACAGAGCAGCAAGCGTTAGCATCCTCAGAACAAAGTAAAGGTCACATTCGGCAAAATAAAAAGAAGTGTTTTTAAAGAGCCCTCAGACATGATGAAATTTAAAAGTGTGTCACTTTGGCTGGTTCACGCCATTGATCTTTAATTAAATTTATTAAAGCACCAAATAACCAAGAGCTATCCACTACTGAAGAAGCTCAAATCCCTCCCCGCAAATCTGAGATGAATCACATTTGAAAGAAGAGAAAATGAACCGGAACAGAAAAAAGAAACCATAAAAGATTGAAAATAAAATTAAAGCAGAAACGTTTGGTAGAAAGAGGGAACCGCAACCATTTAAATGTCGAGAGAAATAACGAAAGAATGATCAGTGGTAAGCAAAAGAAAGAAAGGGTATTTTGAAGGGCGCTATTGTAAAAAGCAGCATGGGGCAAATTTCAGCTGGTAATGGATTACACGGGGATTGGATAGTCAGGACAAAGAACCACAAAGAAGAGTTGGTTTTTATAAGCCAACTTTCTCTACCTTTTAAGGAGAATCAAACCGGCTTACAATCTCCTTCCCTTCCCCTTATGAGGTAGGTGGGTCTGAGAGTTCGGAGAGAGCTGTGGCTAGCCCAAGGTCACCCAGCTGGTTGCATGTGGAGGAGTGGGGAAACCAACCCGGTTCACCAGATTAGAGTCCACCACTCATGTGGAGGAATGGGGAATCAAACCAGGTTCTCCAGATTAGAGTCCGCTGCTCTTAACCACTTCACCATGCTGGCTCTCCAGAGACAACGGAGTGGAAGAAATTCAAGAGAATACCACAGAAGATTTTAAAGAGAAAAGTCCTTTTAGCACTATAAAAGCTGTTCTGTAGTGGAGGAGGAAAGCCCTCCTGTCTCCTCTTCTCCTCACCTTGGCCATCCCAAAAAGGCTTTCATCTACTTCTGAATTGAAGGACTTCGTTCTGTAGCGCACGTGGGATCGGGACTTGCTGGAGGCATTGGACGAAGCACTCAGCGACCCGCTCTCACTGCCCGGCTGTGGAGGAGAATGAAGCAGAAGTCTGGTATGTGACGGCAGATCTGGGTTTTATTTTATTTTAAAAAGCTGTGTATCCCCCCCTTTCTGCTGTGACTGGCCCAGATCACCCAGCAGGCTTCATTTGTAGGAGTGGGGAAACCAACCCGGTTTACCAGATTAGAGTCCGCCGCTCATGTGGAGGAGTGGGGAATCAAACCTGGTTCTCCAGATTAGAGTCCACCGCTCCAAACCACTACACCACGCTGGCTCTCAGAGATAAGGTGGACTTGAAGGTCTATTTGGATAGTGATCCTGAGTGTGGCATCCATGGATACGGCTTGCTGAGGTGTGTCCTGTTGCCCGCTCTCTTCCCCCAAGCAAATAAATTCTTCTTAGTTCACCTCCACCTAACTTTACCAGGAAGTGCTTTAGAAAAATCCAGGAAGCATCTCCTCTAAAAACCGCCCTCCATTATATGACCATGTTTGGCCTGGAACCTCTCAAGGTTTTGTAGTTGGCCGTGCTCCTCCCCACCCCTAGGCAGCCATTGTTTGCTGGCACCCACTACATGTTCTCAGTACCCAAAGGCTTGTTTTTAATGGCTTGTTTTAACGTCATTGGCTTTATTTTTAGTGGCTTTGTTTGACTGACTTAATTGTAAGCTGCGTCAAGCAGGTCACTGGAGAGGTGGAATTTTTCTCTCTCTAAATAAATAAATAGTGCCCCACAGGGTCAATCAGATTGAAACCTCTGATTTGTAGCATGCCAACCCACATACACACACAAACTTTATTCCGCTGAGGATTCTGCACATGCCCAGAGGCACTCAGAGGTACCAGAAAAGAAAAGGCAGCAGCATCACAAGCAACGGGTAACAATTGGAGAGGGGTCGCTGTGTTAGTCTAGCGTAGCAAAATAAAACAAGTCCAGTGGCACCTGAAGACTAAAAACATTTATTCCAGCATGAGCCAAATCAAAGCTCACTTCTTCAGATGTAGGGTTGCCAACCTCCAGGTACTAGCTGGAGATCTCCTGCTATTACAACTGATCTCCAGCTGATAGAGATCAGTTCACTTGGAGAAAATGGCTGCTTTGGCAATGGGATTCTCCCTCCCCTCCCCAAACCCTGCTCTCCTCAGGCTCCACCCCAAAAACCTCCTGCTGGTGGCGAAGAGGGACCAGGCAAACCTATTCAGACACTCTACTGTAGTGTGCTCTACTGTTACTCAGAGACAAAGCTGCTACGGTTATTTTTACCACCATTTTACCTGTGTATTCATTAGTAATATTAATAGAATTTAGTGATATATTATTATTAATGTGATAACAACACTGCCTAGATTTACCTCACCTAGAGTATTGTGTTCCGTTTTGGGCACCCCAATTTAAGAAGGATGTAGACAAGCTGGAACATGTCCAGAGGAGGGCAATAAAGATGGTGAGGGGTCTGGAGACCAAGTCCTATAAGGAAAGGTTGAAGGAGCTGGGTATGTTTAGCTTGAAGAGGAGAAGACTGAGAGGGGATACGATAACCACCTTCAAGTACCTGAAGGGCTGTCATCTAGAGCAGTGGTTCTCAGCCTGGGGCCATATGGACCCCCGGGGGCGGGCAGGATATTCCAAGGGGGCCCCAGGTGAAAATTGCATAAATGGGGGGGCATGGCACAAAAACATTGTGTTTATTAGAGGGTTTTATTCCCCTTTTGTGGGGTATTTTTTGTAAATTTCAGTTCCCCAATAAAAACTGCATGTGTGCATTTTGTGTGGTTGTTTATGCTTCTTTGTTCCTTGGCTATTTACAAACAAAATGTTTAAATTTAAACATTTAAAACCTTTCTACCAGTAGGCAGGGGGGCTACAGGAAGGAAACAAGGTCAGAAGGGTGCCACGGTCGGAAAAAGGTTGAGAACCACTGATCTAGAGGAGGGTGCCAAGTTGTTTTCTGTGGCCCCAGAAGGTCAGACCAGAACCAACGGGCTGAAATTAAATCAAAAAGAATTTCCGTGTAGACATTAGGAAGAACTTTCTAACAGAGCGGTTTCTCAGTGGAACAGGCTTCCTCGGGAGGTGGTGGGCTCTCTTTCCCTGGAGGTTTTTAAGCAGAGGCTAGATGGCCATCTGTCAGCAACGCTGATTCTATGACCTTAGGCAGATGATGAGAGGGAGGGCATCTTGGCCATCTCCTGGGCATGGAGTCACTGGGTGTGTGTGTGTGGGGAAGTTAGTGGTGAATTTCCTGCCTTGTGCAGGGGGTTGGACTAGATGACCTTGGTGGTCCCTTCCAACTCTATGATTCTATCAATTAAGTTAATACATGATCGCCATAGTCACGCCAGCTGTCTTGGGGAGCCATTTTTCGGCTGAGAAGAGACTAAAAATTATAAGAAGAAGGAGTGGGGCTAGGGAGGGGGATGGGAGGGAAGGGAATGAGAAAAGTACGTTTTACAAACAATGTATGTAGAATAAGAAATATATATTGAAACTTGTATAAAAAGAAACAATAAAAAAAGAGAAGCAGGATATAAACCTTATGCATCTGAGTGTGGACAGAGTGCCTTTCAGCTTCTCTGGAGGGGGTCATGGGAATGTGAAGAGGGGTCCAGGGCTAGAGCTCACCCCAGGGCCCAGCCTCACCCCCATTTATTTCAATAACAACAACAACAATAGTCATGTTTGATATTA
Source organism: Euleptes europaea (assembly GCF_029931775.1). NCBI lineage: Eukaryota > Metazoa > Chordata > Lepidosauria > Squamata > Sphaerodactylidae > Euleptes > Euleptes europaea. The sequence goes on along the minus strand of NC_079318.1, from coordinate 89,742,862 downwards.
ATGATTATGATTTCGACTGTAAAGGTGATGCCTCTGAGCACGAGCAGAGTGCCCTCGCTGTGGAACGACCAGCTTGACAAAGCCCAAGGGTCCAGCGGTTGAGCGCCTCCCGCTTTATTGTTATTATTGCTAATGAGAATAACAATAAAACAAGATGACGCCATTAATACTGATGCCTCTGAGCATGGGCAGAGGCTCTTTTGGGGCAGCCCGCTCTCCCTCTCACCATCTCGGACGCGGGTTTTGGGCTCCGGGGGCGCCTCCGCCGGCCTCTCCTCCTCCTCCGGCCGCTGTTGACCCGTCGCCATAGCAACGCGCGCGCTCAACGTCTCACCGAGGCAACAGCGGGGGTGGGTTCCACGGCGGAGCGGAAGTGACGTTCCCGCGCCTCTCTTCCCTCGGGCACGCCGCGAAGACTCCAGCCACGCCACCTTGGGAGGAAGAGGTCGTCACTTCCTTTGACATAGAGGCAAGGTGGAAGAAAAGGCTACCACGGCGGTTCTTATAGGCACTTCCGGTTCACCGTCGAACTAGTTTCCCCACTCCTTACTTTTTTTTAATAGAGATGCCAAGTCCTAGAGCGACGCCACTGGGTGACAGTAGAGAATTTCGGCCACGGATGTGTCAATTTACATTTTGTTTTTTTATAGCCCAGTAAGGGTACATCTATTGCAAAATAAAACCGAAGTCCAGGGGCGCCTTAAAGACAAACAGTGTTTATTTCAAGTGCTCTTTTTGTATTTCTTGTATTTTTGTATTGCTTTTTAGTTATTTGTTTATGTGATTTACAATTTGTTATGTTTTTTTTATTTTATAAAAATAAAAATTTATTAAAAAAATATGAGTTTTTGTGAGTCACTGCTTTTCACATATTATATTTACTGCACCATAGAAAATGAGCTGGAGCATCATTCTGTGTGTGTAAAGTGCCTTCAAGTCGCAGCCAACTTATGGAGATCCCTTTGGGGGTTTTCATGGCAAGAGACTCACAGAGGTGGTTTGCCAATGCCTTCCTCTGCACAGCAACCCTGGACTTCCTTGGTGGTCTCCCATCCAAATACTAACCAGGGCCGACCCTGCTTAGCTCCTGAGATCTGACGAGATCAAGCTAGCCTGGGCCATCCAGGTCAGGGCCTCATTCTAGTAAGCCCTAATTGAAAAAACTATAGTTTGACTCCAGGATCCACCTGGTGGTTGACAACCCTAATTCCAGTGCAGGTTGGCCGTGAGGTATGTCTAGGGTTGCTAACCTCCAGGTAGCACCTGGAGATCTCCTGCTACTACAACTAGGGTTCCCGGCTCCGGTTTGGGAAATACCTGGTGATTTTGGGGGTGGAGCCTGAGGAGGGCGGAGTTTGGAAGGGACTTCATTGCCACAGAGGCCAATTGCCAAAGCAGCCATTTTCTCCAGGGGAACAGTTTTCTGTCGCCTGGAGATCAGTTGTAATAGCAGGAGATCTCCAGCTGCCACCTGGAGGTTGGCAACGCTAGTTACAGCTGATCTCCAGGCTACAGAGATCAGTTACCCTGGAGAAAAGGCCACACTGAGATCATCCCTATCATTTTGTTAGCAAGGCAAGGCAATGCATTTTTTATTTGATTTAGGACATTTTAAAAAATCTCCAGTCTATGGTTCCTGGGCCTTGACCTGTATGGGTCATGCCATCCCGATCTCAGCAGATCTTGGAAGCCAAACAAAGTCAGCCCTGGTCAGTATTTGTATGGGAGACCACCAAGGAATTCCAGGGTTGCTATGCAGAGGAAGGCAAAGGCAAAACCACCTCTGCTTCTCACTTGCCTTGAAAGCCCCTTGCTGGGTTAGCTATAAGTCAGCTGCAACTTGATGGCACTTTATACACACACATGCTTCCAGGGCTGATTTTTCACTGCAACCACCCCATCCCTTCCCCTGCAAATACACACCCCATGCCTACTTAATTACGATAGGCTTTGCATAGCTGTTTCTAGTGCTCACTTGTTATCTCTGGTTGCAGTCTTTACGATACCCCTGCGGAGCAGGTATGGTTACACTTGTACTGCAGATGTGGAGACGGAGACAGAGGTTGAGGCTTGCCCAAGTCAGCTGACGAAGTGATGTCTGAGGTGAGATTCCAGCTCAGGGGGCTGATGGGAGGGGAGGCAGCCTTATCCCCCCCCCCAACCTTGTCATACCCCTTCATGAAACTAATGGCTGATCAGGGACTTCTATGTAGGCTGAATTCTGGAGGGGTAGCCGTGTCAGCCTGTGCCAACAAAACCACTCCTCTATTTTTATTCCACCCTTTTTCTGGGTGGCAGATATGGTTCTCCATCGTTTGTCCTCACAACAACCCTGTGAGGTAGGTTAGACTGAGAGAGAGTGTGATTGGCCCAAGGTAAGAGCATAAGAAGAGCTCTGCTGGATCAGATCACCAGTACTTCTAGTTCAGCATCAAGCATCACACAGTGGCCTCAAGCAGTTATTCGGGAGGGCCAGCAAAGCAGCATAGAAGCCAAGTCACCCCCCTCCCCAAACAATCCCCTCCCCAGACACCGCCCCCCCAGATCTCCAGGTATTTCCCAACCCAGAGCTGGCATCCCTAGATGGACCTGTCCTTCCTGATCACCCAGAGAGCCTCATAGCTGCACGAGGATTTGAACTCATCTCTTCCAGGGCCTAGTCCAACAATGACCACTCCACCACACCGCCTCTTGAGGCACCTTCTAGTCTACCCAGTTTGTATTCCAGCATAAGTTGTCTGGATCCGGAGAAGCATCCATTTCTTCCCGCGGCCATAAGGTGGCATCCTTATCATTCGCTGGTAGTTAAATTAATTTGAATGCGCCTTCCCCTTATCTTTGGAGGAGGGGGGATGAAATATTTCAAGCATTTTTTTTTAATTTGAAGAGGGGGGGAGAATCCACGTTCCTCCCTCCCACGTTCACACTGTTTCCCCCTCAAAGCTCAACCAGGCTGTTGATGCATGCCAGAAGGGCCCCTGATACCATTTCCCTAGTGTGTCTCATGCCCGGGCGTTTGGAATGCGTAAAACAGCTGGGCATCTGCAAACTAGAAGCCCTGCCAGCTTCGTTCCCCTTTGCAACAGCAGCAGCTCTTTGCCGAAGTGTTCCGTGACCACAGCTGCCAGATGCTTCCGAAGGAAGGCACCCAAACCCCAGCTGTGGTTCTCACCCTGCTCTTCAAATGTTTGTGTTTTCATAGCTATGAAAATATTGCTGCTGTTTGGGCTACCGTTGCAGGAAAAGCTGGGTGGTAGGAATCCTTTCTTGCCAAGCCTCCCCCCGCCAATCCCTGCCCATAGACAACTAGCATCTATCTGTCCATTTTTATTCCACCTTTTCTTCAAAGATCTCAGGGTGGCTTACATGAGCACATGAAGTGGCCTTATACCAAATCAGACCCTTAGTCCATCAAGGTCAGTATTGTCTACTCTGACTGGCAGCAGCTCTCCAGGGTCTCAACAGAGGTCTTTCGCATCGCCTGGTCCTTTTAATTGGAGATGCCGGGGATTGAATGTGAGACCTTCTGCACTTCTGCATGCTCTATCAGTGAGCTACAGCCCTAAAACACACAAACACATATAAAGCTACCTTATGCTGAATCAGACCCTTAGTCCATCAAGGTCAGTATTGTCTACGCTGACTGGCAGCAGCTCTCCAGGGTCTCAACAGAGGTCTTTCGCATCGCCTGGTCCTTTTAATTGGAGATGCCGGGGATTGAATGTGAGACCTTCTGCACTTCTGCATGCTCTATCAGTGAGCTACAGCCCTAAAACACACAAACACATATAAAGCTACCTTATGCTGAATCAGACCCTTAGCCCATCAAAGTCAGTATTGTCTACTCTGACTGGCAGCAGCTGTCCAGGGTCTCAGGCTGAGGTCTTTTATGTTATCTACCACCTGGTCATTTTAACTGGAGATGCCTGGGATTGAACCTGGGACCTTCTGTATGGAAAACACATACTCTCCCACTGATCCACTACCCCTCCCAACAATGTGGCTTTCCAGTCCCCCATTTTAGCCCCACAACAACCCCGTGAGGTGGCCCATAGAGTCCAACCTCCACAGGATCCGTTTGCTCTATCATCTGGAGATCAGCTGTAATTCCAGGACATCTCTAGGCCCCAATTGTGGTAGAGCTTAAACCTGTCTATGGAAAACAAATTTTAAATGCCTGCCTCAAACGTCCTGCTGCATTCAACAAAACACCCAAATCTGGACCCCAACCACATAAGAACATAAGAAAGGCCATGCTGGATCAGACCAAGGTCCATCAAGTCCAGCAGTCTGTTTACGCAGTGGCCAACCAGGTGCCTCTAGGAAGCCCACAAACAAGACGACTGCAGTAGCACCATCCTGCCTGTGTCCCACAGCACCTAATATAACAGGCATGCTCCTCTGATCCTGGAGAGAATAGGGATGCATCATGACTAGTATCCATTTTTACTAGTAGCCGTGGATACCCCTCTCCTCCATGAACATGTCCACTCCCCTCTGAAAGCCTTCCAAGCTGGCAGCCATCACCACATCCTGGGGAAGGGAGTTCCACAACTGAACTATGCGTTGTGTGAAAAAATACTTCATATTATCTGTTTTGAATCTCTCACCACAAATGCTTAAAAACCAGCCAAACCTTACAGTTTGGGATGAATGCAATTTTATTTTTTATTTTTTTTACACAAAAGGCATCTTAAAGCACACACACACACACACCCCTGAAGTGGGGCCAGTTCAGGAGGGTTTGTCATCCCCAGTGAGGTACATCCATTACCTCCCGGGCCTGCCCCTACCTGCTGTTGTGCCTGAGTAATCATACCTGCATCACATTCAGACGTACACACAAGCTACATGCATAAGCTGCTTACAAGCAAAACCACAGACGCCGCTTCCCAGTGGCCCCCCCTTTCCTTTCTCTTGCATACACTTCAAGTCAGCACCAAGCACGCACGCTTGCACACACATCCCAATGTCTGATAAGGAACGTTACGGTGTTTCCCCCCTCTCCTTCAGTAACTTTCGCTTCTGTTGGATATTAAGGTCCATAGATTATGGTCAGGTTGGAGTCATTCAGTGCACACAAATAAACAGACAAGAGTATTTCCTTCTTTTAGAATCAAAACTTTATCTAAAAGGATAGGGTAAACTGGGATAAAACAATCCTTACTACCAAATCTAGTTTCCTATAAACTTGCTAGATTTCTCTAGCAGGAAACTAAAAGCTTAATGGCGACCTTCTCTGCTCCTGGGAGAGCGGAGATGATCCATACTGTCCAAAGGTGTGTGACTGACTGGGGCAGCTTCTCTTCCTGTCCAACAGCTTCGTTCTGCAAAAGGACACTGTGAGCTTTCTCAAGGAAACAGGCTCCATTCATTAATGTAGCAAGGCTCACGCAGGCGCTGAAGAAACTAATGACATTGCATTGACAAGCTAAAATCGGATGTTACGAAAATGTACTATTGTTGTATTGGAACGTCAAACGTCTATAAAACCTCTTGCATTTGCCCTGCCTCGGGGTGACAGGATCGCAGAGCTCTTTGTCTGTATCTTGGCTCACCCGGTTATGACTCCTTGGCCAATAAAGCAAGCTGTGATCAAACCAACCTCCTGCCCTCATTGCTCTCATTGGACTCTACGAGAATGGAGGAGCACATCACTGCTGGGTCTCAGCGAAAACCGTAAAGCAATACCACCCGGCTTGGAGCTGGGTAATGCCAGGCTCCTACCATGCCACTGACAGCGGGAAGCAATCCGAGCCTCTGTGGTGGCGCATTGGCACCCCTCCCTCGTCATCGTGCCATGCTTAAGTGGTTTGGCAGGAGAACCGGCCCTGGAACCAGGAAGGGAAATACAATCTTTACAGTGATAGAATGAAGGGAGATAAGAGGAGAGTGAATAGCAGAGTTTGGTTTCCCTCTGTCAGGCGCTCTGGCTTTCCACTAAACACACACTCACACGGTTTAGTTATGAATATGGTTGCCAACCTCCAGGCGGAGAATGGAGATCTCCTGGAATTACAACTGACCTGCAAGCGAAAGCATTCAGTTGGAGATCTCCCACTATTACAACTGATCTCCAGATGACCAAGATCAGTTCCCGTGGAGAAAATGGCTGCTTTGGAGGGTGGACTCTATGGGATTATAACCCCCTGAGGTCCCTCGCCTCTCCAAACCCTGCTGTCCCCAAGCTCCACCCCTAAATCTCCAGGAATTTCCCATCCCAAAGTTGGCAACCCTAGTTATAAACCAGGGTGTAAGTACATATCGACTGCCTACCAGTCTGGCCTTCAGTTCCCCGCTTGGCCCCGCTTAGCCTGAACTCATCAGAATTTAGAAGCTAAGAAGGGTCAGCCATTAGGGTTCCCAGGTCCCTCTTTGCCGCCAGTAGGAGATTTTGGGAACGGTGCCTGAGGAGGGTGGGGTTTGGAGAAGGGAGGGGCTTCAATGCCATAGAGTCCAATTGCCAAAGCGGCCATTTTCTCCAGGGGGACTGATCTCTATCGGCTGGAGATCAGTTGTAATAGCAGGAGATCTCCAGCTAGTACCTGGAGGTTGGCAACCCTGTCAGCCATGGGAGCATATAGATGGGAGACCAAGGAAGAGTGGGGTTGCTCTGTGGAGGAAGGCAATGTTAAATCACCTCTGATCATCTCTTGCCTGGAATATCACATGGATAGATGGGGGTCACTGTGAGTTGGTTGCAAGGTGACGGCACGTTTTTTCTTCCGGGGAGGTTTGAAGCAGCATAAAAATGTCTTATTAGTGTGATCTTTCAATGTATTTTACTTTGCGGATACCCCACTCTTCTCCCCAATGAAGACCCAAAGCAGCCCGCATCATTCTTTTAAGAAGAGGTTAGATGGCCATCTGTCAGCCATGCTGATTCTGTGACCTTAGGCAGATGATGAGAGGGAGGGCATCTTGGCCATCTTCTGGTCACTAGGGGTGTGGAGGGGGGAGGTAGTTGTGAATTTGGGGGTTGAATTTGCATTGTGCAGGGGGTTGGACTTGATGGCCCTGGTGGTCCCTTCTAACTCTATGATTCTATGATTCTCCTCTTCTCCGTTTGAGCCCCACAACAAGCCTGTGAGGTGGGTTAGCCCAACAGGCTATTGACTGCCCCAAGGTCACCCAGCAAGCTTCAGTTGCAGAGTGGGGATTTGATCAGGGGTCTCTTCTAGTCCAACACTGTAACCACTACGTCACACATAATGTGATTCTCTCAACACAATAGGTCCTGCCAGTAATGTTGCCACCATTTTGTACTTTCCCTTCAGCGGTGGAGAAGAAAGGTTAAGAGATTAAGACTGACATGTATACAAAAATACAGTAAAATAAACACAGGCTCCAGATTTGGACTCAACAGCTCCAAGACGGCTAAGGAGTCCCAGCTGTGCGGCTTTACTTGTACAAAACCGCCGACGTTTGAAGCAGCACCTAATCCGTTGCTGAAGCTGAACCAGAAAAACCGCTTTGATTCCTTGCTTAGAACTGTGGGCCAGCTGGAAGCATGAGGAAGAGGAGGAGGAGGAGGAGGAGAAGGAGAAGGAGAAGGAGGAGAAGGAGAAGGAGAAGGAGAAGAAGAGTTGGTTTTTATATGTCAACTTTCTCTACCACTTAAGGAAGAATCAAACTGGCTTACAATCAGCTTCCCTTCCCTTCCCCACAACAGACACCCTGTGAGGTAGGTGAGGCTGAGAGAGCTCTAAGAGAGCTGTGACTAGCCCAAAATCACCTAGCAGGGTTCACGTGGAGGAGTGAGGAATCAAACCTAGGACCTAGCTGGAGATCTCCTGCTATTACAACTGATCTCTAGCAGATAGAGATCCATTCACCTGGAGAAAATGGCCACTTTGGCCATTGGATTCTATGGCATTGAAGCCCCTCCCCGCCCCAAACTCCACCCTCCTCAGGCTCCACCCCAAAAACCTCCCTCCGGTGGCGAAGAGGGACCTGGCAACCCTACCCTGGAGAGCTGCTGCCAGTCTGAGTAGACAATACTGACCTTGGTGGACCATGGATCTGATTCAGTATAAGGCAGATTGGTGTGTTTAATGAATCCCCCACCCGCCCCCTTGGCCCGGCCCTTTATCGTGAAGCCACAAAGAGGGGGGCAAAGCATTGGCTTAGCCAGCGCCGATGGCCAGCATGAAACATGCTCAAACGGTTATGAAACCATGGCAGCTCAGGCAGGGACAGCTGCAGGGACATTCCTCACTGTTTTCACAGTGGGTCGGCACAGGCTGCATTTCCCAGGAGCCAAGGTGGGCATCTGTGGCAGCTGCTCCCCCCCAACCAGATGAGCCATCAAGCCCTGGGCAGGATATTGAGACAGAAGGCTTTGCAAAAGGCTGGATTTAAGTCCTGGAAGCTGTTGCCGCTGTTTAGGAAACCTGTGACTTAGGGTCGCCAGGTCCCTCTTTGCCACCGGCGGGAGGTTTTTGGGGTGGAGCCTGAGGAGGGCGGGGTTTGGGGAAGGGACTTCAATGCCATAGAGTCCAATTGTCCAAGTGGCCATTTTCTCCAGGGGAACTGTTCTCTGTCGGCTGGAGATCAGTTGTAATAGCAGGAGATCTCCAGCTGGTACCTGGAGGTTGGCAACCCTACTGTGACTACATGCTAAATAGGGTTGCCAGCTCTGGGTTGGGAAATACCTGGAGATTTTGGGGGTGGAGTAGGGTTGCCAGGTCCCTCTTTGCCACTAGCAGGAGTTTTTTGGGGTGGAGCCTGAGGAGGGCAGAGTTTGGGAAGGGGAGGGACTTCAGTACCATAGAGTCCAATTGTCTCTATGCCAAAGCGGCCTCTGTGCCAAAGTGGCCATTTTCTCCAGGTAAACTGATTTATATCGGCTGGAGATCAGTTGTAATAGCAGGAGATCTCCAGCTATTACCTGGAGGTTGGCAACCCTACAGTGGAGTCTGAGGAGGGCGGGGTTTGGGGAGGGGAGGGACGTCAATGCCATAGAGCCCAACTGCCAAAGCGGTAGGGTTGCCAGGTCGCTCTTCGCCACCGGCGGGAGATTTTGGGGGCGGAGTTTGGGGAAGGGAGGGACTTCAATGCCATAGAGTCCAATTGCCAAAGTGGCTATTTTTCTCCAGGTGATCTGATCTGTATTGGCTGGAGATCAGTTGAATTAGCAGGAGATCTCCTGCTACTACCTGGCAGTTGGCAACCCTACAAAGCGGCCATTTTCTCCAGTTGAACTGATCTCTATCAGCTGGAGATCAGTTGTAATAATAGCAGATCTCTATCTAGTATATGGAGGCTGGCAACCCTACATAGAGTCCAGTTGCCAAGGTGGCCATTTTCTGCAGGGGAACTGATCTCTGTCACCTGGATTTGTCTCCTCTGCCTGCCAGTGGTTCTCCTGTCAACATCTTTCATGTCACTTCTAGATTTTTTTAACATTGGAGATACCGCATCCTCACTTAACCTCTGTCCCTTGCTGAGCTGGAAATAAACCGTTATAAAGGCTTTGCAATGAAAACGCAGGCTGAGATAACATTGAGTGCATAATTTACTCAGATTCTAACCTTTTAATTGTTAGCTATATTACAACGAGTGATGTATGGAGAGGTTTTATGTAGATAATTAATTGTATATTGGTGTTTTTATCTGTTTTACTCTGCTTCTGAACAGCGTGTGGGCCTTAATAACGACTGAACTATAAAGACACTGAACATCTCCTGAAGAGTTAACAGTGGGTTCCTTTCCACACATCCACAGAGATTTTATTTATTTCACAAAAAATTAAATCCTGCCTTTCTGCCTTCACAAGGGCCACCAAGGCAGCTACCAAATTAAAGGATATATCATGAAATCACATTTTTAAACCATTAAAACCAGCCAGAAAGAACCTGAATTCCTCAGACTAGCCTGATTTCATCAACTGTTAGAAGCTAAGCAGGGTCGGCCCTGGTTAGGGTCTCCAACCTCCCGGTACTAGCTGGAGATCTCCGGCTACTACAACTGATCTCCAGCCAATAGCGATCAGTTCACCTGGAGAAAATGGCCGCTTTGGCCATTGGACTCTATGGCATTGAAGTCCCTCCCCTTCCCAAACCCCGCCCTGGCCGCGGCTGTGACTTGTGCCTCCACCGAAAAGGAGGTATCAAGGATCACACCCGGGCTCTTGGCAGAGGATGTAGGGTTGCGATATTGTCAGTTGTGATTTGATAGCACTTGATTATTCAGAATTAAAAGGCATATAATGACTAACAGCTGACTTATGGCGGCTAGGGTTGCCAGGTCCCTCTGGTGGGAGGTTTTTGGGACAGAGCCTGAGGAGGGTGGGGTTTGGGGAGGGCCTTCAATGCCATAGAGTCCAACTGACAAAGCGGCCATTGTCTCCAGGGGAACTGATCTCTCTCTGCTGGAGATCAGTTGTAATAGCTGGAGATCTCCAGCTAGTACCTGGAGGTTAAGCAATCAAAAATCAACACCTCTGCTCCATTACCTAAGGTTAGAAAATTAGTACAGAAACCGGCTGATAACAATATGTAATGACAAAAGTATATTGAATGTAACAATGTGCTACCAAGCCAATTGCATATATACAACAAAGTATTTCCCAGTTCTGGGTATATAATAATGTGCTAACAAGCCAATTGCATATGTACAACAAAGTATTTCTCAGTCCTGATTTGGGAACGTGGAAACTGTAAATTTGTCTGTGCCACCTTGTTTCAATGGATATCCTGATGTTGGAATAGATAAGCTAAAAAATACACATGATTACTATTTTGTCCCTAAAAGGGTGATGCTTAAAAGTCTATGAGAATTTTGAAGCTACAGAAGCTTATATTGAAATGAGTACATTTTGAAATCAATATATAAATGGGACTGAGGAAGAATTGAAATGATCGTATCCCTTTCTACCCTTCTTCACTTGAAGACATGGACCGCGGATTGATTGTTACTGTACCAGGACTGAGAAATACTTTGTTGTACATATACAATTGGCTTATTAGCACATTATTATATACCCAGAACTGGGAAATACTTTGTTGTATATATGCAATTGGCTTGGTAGCACATTGTTACATTCAATATACTTTTGTCATTACATATTGTTATCAGCCTGTTTCAGTACCTGGAGGTTGGCAACCCTAATGGCGACCACGTAGGGTTTTCAAGGCAAGAGACGTTCAGAGATGGTTTGCCATTTCCTGCGTCCGCATCACGACCCTGGTATTCCTTTGGAATACCCGCATCCAAATACTTGCCAGGGTCGAGCCTGAGAGTGTGTGATTGTCCCAAGGTTACCCAGCAAGTTTCCATGGCAGTGTGGGGATTCGAACCTGGGTTTCCCGGGCACCTTAACTACTACACCATGCTGGCTCTCACAAAGACATACAAACCACTATCAAAACACTGGGTCGCTGAGGATATGCCCCATGAAACAAAAAAATCTTTGGTTCTTGTAGGTTATCCGGGCTGTGTGACCGTGGTCTTGGTATTTTCTTTCCTGACGTTTCGCCAGCAGCTGTGGCAGGCATCTTCAGAGGAGTAACACTGAAGGACAGTGTCTCTCAGTGTCAAGTGTGTAGGAAGAGTGATATATAGTCAGAAAGGGGTTGGGTTGAGCTGAATCATTGTCCTGCAAAAAGTATCAAAGGTAATGTGCTAATCATGTCCTGTAAGTATCAAGATAAAGACTACACTCAACAATAGCCATGCAGATTAGCTTTGGATTTCACACATTAACAGATCTCTTCAGGATACAATGGTTCCATATTAACATACCACACCCTCATTAGCACATTCTCTTGATACTTACAAGACAATGATTAGCACATTACCTTTGATACTTTTTGCAGGACAATTGCTGCAAACCCAACCCCTTTCTGACTACATATTACTCTTCCTACACACTTGACACTGAGAGACACTGTCCTTCAGTGTTACTCCTCTGAAGATGCCGGCCACAGCTGCTGGCGAAACGTCAGGAAAGAAAATACCAAGACCACGGTTACACAGCCCGGATCACCTACAAGAACCAATGAACTCTGACCGTGAAAGCCTTCGACAATAAAAAAATCTTTACCCGCTGGCAGAAGATGAACACATGAAGCGGCCTTATACTGAATCAGACCCTTGGTCCATCTAAGTCAGTATTGTCCGCTCAGACCAGCAGCGGCTCTCCAGGGTCTCAAGCAGAGGTCTTTCTCATCACCTGCTGCCAGATCTTTTACATGGAGATGCCAGGGATTGAACCTGGGACCTTCTGCATGCCATGCAGATGCTCTACCAATGAGACATGGCCCCATCCCGGATGGCAAGAGAACTGGACAGATATCACATACCCTTCTAGCGAGTCCTACTGAAACCACAAATTAGGGAAGGGGAGAAAGAGAAGGTGATAAATTAACTTAGCAGCAAATCTCAGCTAACTTCCTTGCTGTTTGCTAGAGAGATGTTGCAGCTGCTTACGCTGACAAGCCAAATTCCGCTTGGGACCTGCTTGGGGCGGGGTGGAAGCTTCCTGGGCTGACCAGAATATTCATCCCTGATGTTTTCTTGGACGTGGTCCAGTTATCTGCCCTAACAGCAGGCTGTCAGACATTTTAAGGGCAGGTGACCACCAATCCTAATTTTTAAATACTTTATCTAGATATTTGTGCCTCATTTTTCTCCCCTGCAGAGACCCACAGCAGCTGCTGTTAACATCATCCCCCTCCTCTATTTTATCCTCATGCCGATCCGGTGAGACCGGCTACGCTGAGAGAATGGCAGGCCCAAAGTCACCCAGCGAGCTTCCATAGCAGAGAGGAGATTTGAATCCGAGTCTCTTGCATCCAAGGACAGCTTTCTAACCACTACGCCACACTGTCTGTACGTGACAGCCCTCACAGATATCACAAAGTGATGGTAAGGCTCGCTGAGAGAAAAATGACACTGCTGAAGGAAGGACAAAAGAAGAACATAACATAAGAAAGGCAATGCTGGATCAGACTAAGGTCCATCAAGTCCAGCAGTCTGTTCAAACAGTGGTCCACAAACAAGATGACTGCAGCATTGTCCTGCCTGTGTCCCACAGCACCTCATATATTAGGCATGCTCCTCTGATCCTGGAGAGAACAGGTATGCATCATGACTAGTATCCATTTTGACTGGAAGTCATGGATAGCCCTCTCCTCCATGAACATGCCCACTCCCCTCTTCAAGCCTTCCAAGTTGGCAGCCATCCCCACATCCTGGGGCAGGGAGTTCCACAATTTAACTATGTGTCGTGTGAAGAAATCCTTCCTTTTATCTGTTTTGAATCTCTCACCCTCCAACTTCAGCAGATGACCCTGCGTTCTAGTATTATGAGAGAGGGAGAAAAATGTTAAATAACCCCCCCTTTCTAAGAACATAAGAAAAGCCATGCTGGATCAGACCAAGGGCGCGCATCCAACCAGTGCTCCGCCAGCTGCACTGGTAAGCCGCTCTGAGCCCGACTTGTCAGGAAAGGGCGGCCTCGAAATCTAACACATTAAAAAAAGAATTAAAAAGAATGGGAGCGCATTTCCGAGCACATTTGGAAAACTTTTCCAAACAGTTTTGCAAGCCCCCCCCCCCCTTCCATCTTAGGCATATCGCTCCCAACTGGAATTTTGCAGGCCTGTCTCAATTCTCTCTCTGCTCTTCACGGCGCGACAGCCCCATTCTCACTGGAAACAGCCAAACCAAACCCTCTTTGTAATTTTCCACTCTGCGAATGGAGGGAAGTGACTCATGAGGAAGGCTGGGTCCCCTCCCCTGCCAATCTCCACCGCTGGCGGGTAGCGTAGCAGCCCTCTCGGCATGGGGCCAAGAGCTCGGCTGATACTCCGCCAACGGCTTCCTTGCAGTGGCTAGTTTGTCGAAAAGGGGAAAGTGGAGTGGCGGAAGCCACATCCTCGAACATGGAAACTTTGTCCCTAACCGGCAGACGTGCGGGAGCAGGCGAGGGAAACGCACACTGCGTGCGCTCAGAGGTGATGCTTCACCCGTTGCCCCTTTCATATTTTCACACCTCAAGCCAGGAGTCTATTAGAAGGATTAATATTTACACTGTGGTTCGCCACGGGGAAAGGATTTCACATCCTTCTCTGCAGTCTGTGTCACTAAAGGCCAGGGTTGCCATCCTCCAGGTACCAGCTGGAGATCTCCTGCTATTACAACTGATCTCCAGCCGACGGAGAAAATGGCCGCTTTGGCAATTGGACTCTATGGCATTGAAGTCCCTCCCCTCCCCAAACCCCGCCCTCCTCAGGCTCCCCCCCCAAAACCTCCCGCCTGTGGTGAAGAGGGACCTGGCAACCCTACTAAAGGCCCAGATTTCACCAGGCCTCAGCTGCATCACCAGGGTTGCCAGCTAGGGTTGCCAGGTCTCTCTTTGCCACTGGCGGGTGGTTTTTGGGGCGGAGCCTGAGGAGGACGGGGTTTGGGGAGGGGCTTCAGTGCCATAGAGTCCAATTGCCATTTTCTCCAGGTGAACTGATCTCTATCAGTTGTAATAGCAGGAGATCTCCAGCTACTACCTGGCGGTTAGCAACCCTATTGCCAACTCTGGGTTGGGAAATACATGGAGATTTTGGGGGTGGAGCCTGAGGAGGGTGGGGTTTGGGGAGGGGAGGGATTTCAGTGGGGTATAACGCTATAGAGTCCACCTTTCAAAGTGGCCATTTGCTCCAGGAGAAATGACCTCTGTCGCCTGGAGATCGGTTGCAATAGCGGCAGCTCTCCAGCCGCCACCTGAAAGTTGGCAACCCTACAAGTAACCTGGATCTTGTCCTAGCACCAACTGATTCTGCTTCAGCTGGCAACCCCTCCTTCCGGGGGATGTGCCTTGAAGTTTACATTCACAGATTTCCAGAGTCGAACCCAGCCATTCCCAAAGGGGCCAGAATACACCCCTCTGCGGCACACCCACAAAGCCACCGCGGTAGCTGGGTACGCCCCACATTTAAACAGAGGCAACCAAGTCCCAGGTGCAAACACAGCAGCACAGCCTATAACACACACCTATGGAAGACAAATATGAACACACCTTTGGGGGGGGGGGATGACACGCCCGGCCCAGTGTGGAAGTCACGGAGGAGTTCGCCATGCATAAAGGCAATTTCAGGCTCACTTCTGCTAAGAGGTCTCAGGCAGTGGATTTCCCCCAGTGGATTTCCCCCAAGACAGCAAAACCCCACCTCTTGCAAACAGAGTTAGCACTTTTCACAGGGCAGGGAAGGGGAAGAGAAACCTGGTCTGCAAACCCGGTGATCGCTTCTCCGGCTGTGCTACAAAACTGCAGAATTCTCCCCTCTGGACAGGCTCGGGAATTTTCTCCGTCCGTATCCGAACGGAGAGTAGGGTTGCCAACCACTAGGCAGAGCCTGGAGATCTCATGGGATTACAACCAATCTCCAGAAAATGGCTGCTTTGGAGGGTGGACTCTATGACATTATACCCCACTGAGACCCCCTCCCCTCCACAAATCCTGCCCTCCCCGGGTTCCCTACATAATCTCCAGGCATTTCCCAACCTGGAGTTGGAAACCCAAAGTCAACCCACATCTCAGCAATCAGCTCCTTGGTCAAGCCATCGTGGCTGGGATTGCCAACCTCCAGGAACTGGTAAAAATAAGTAACAAAGCAGCACTCAAGCTCAAATCTTCACAAAAATGTCAATATAATGATCACAAACCACAACCTTGAAATACAATGTACTTAAAATATAAACCACCGTGCTACATACACAAAACTGTCAGACTTGTCACTACAAAAATACAACCAACAAAAAGGACATTTAAACAGACAGTCCATGTAGACTGAATGGAAAACCAACACCAATATCAGTCTAATAAAGTTGTCCTTCTTGAAAGTTCCTGAATTCTTATACTTGCATGGTTGTTGTGTGCTTGGAGAACAACAAACATGCAAGTATAAGAATTCAGGAACTTTCAAGGAGGACAACTTTATTAGACTGATATTGATGTTGGTTTTCCATTCTATCTACATGGACTTCCTGTCTGTTTAAATGTCATTTTTGTTGGTTGTATTTTTGTAGTGACAAGTCTGACAGTTTTGTGTATGTAGCACGGTGGTTTATATTTTAAGCACATTGTATTTCAAGGTTGTGGTTTGTGGTCATTATATTGATATTTTTGTTAAGATTTGAACGTGAGTGCTGCTTTGTTACTTATTTTTACCAATACTGTGCAGTACTGGTGGAGATTGAGTGCAACCTCCAGGAACTAGCTGGAGATCTCCTGCTATTACAACTGATCTCCAGCCGATAAGAGATTAGTTGACCTGGAGAAAATGGCCGCTTTGGCAATTGGACTCTATGGCATTGAAGTCCCTCCCCTCCCCAAATCCCGCCCTCCTCAGGCTCCACCCCAAAAACCTCCAGCCGGTGGGGAAGAGGGACCTGGCAACCCTAATCATGGTTGAACCCCAGGGCCTGCAAATGCAATCCCCACCCCCAAGTTTGGGCTTTCCCCCTAAGTCACTTGATAGCTCTCATCAGGGATCAAATTACAAAGTTAAAGTCGGGGGGGGGGGTCTAGAAGGTTCTTGCTGTCCATTTATCCTCACCAGCCCACGTCCTCTTGTGGCTTTCTCAAAACCATTGATGGGTAGGGTTTGTGGCTTCCGTGGCAGAGCATCTGCTTAACTTGCAGGAAGTCCCAGGTTCAATCGCCGGCGTCTCCATCTAAAAGAGGATCCGGTAGTAGGTGATGTGAAAGACCTTGGCGAGAGATTCTGGAGAGTCACTGCCCATCTGAGTAGACCAGGAGTCCGTAGTAGTAGTAGAAGAATTATACCCGCTTACAATTGTATAAATTGGTGATTTAGAAGAAGAGTTGGTTTTTCTATGCTGACTTTCTCTACCACTTAAGGAAGAATCAAACCAGCTTACAATCACCTTCCCTCCCCCTCCCCACAACAGACACCCTGGGAGGTAGGTAGGGCTGAGAGAGCTCTAAGAGAGCTGTGACTCGTCCAAGGTTACCCAGCTGGCTTCATGTTGAGGAGTGGGGAAACCAACTCGGTTCACCAGATTAGAGTCCACCGCTCATGTGGAGGGGTGGGGAATCAAACCCGGTTCTCCAAATCAGAGTC
This sequence comes from Euleptes europaea, assembly GCF_029931775.1. NCBI lineage: Eukaryota > Metazoa > Chordata > Lepidosauria > Squamata > Sphaerodactylidae > Euleptes > Euleptes europaea. Next base: position 89,725,778 of record NC_079318.1, on the reverse strand, counting down.
CACCGCTCCAAACCACCACTCTTAACCACTACACCACGCTGGCTCTGTCGACCATGGCACCCGTCGACACCTTTCCTGGTGCCCAGCAAGTGTTTTTAGAAAGTGGCTGGGGCCAAGGCTTCTAACTGGCTGTGCAGATTTTTTAAAACATTGCTTTAGCAAAAGCTGACACCACGGCACAAGGATCTTCACTGTGTGACTGAAGGTAAGCTGCGGCAGCCCTTTTGTTGTGGCTCTACCACCCGCGGTACCCATTTTGTGGCAGCCATTTTTTGAATGAGTCCACTGTGCTGTATCAGAATTCTAAAGGTTCCTGCAGGCTCAAAAAGGTTGGTGACCCCTGGAGTAGACCATACCGACCTTGATGGACCAAGGGTCTGATTCAGTCTAAAGTCATGCGTGTTCATAGAATCATAGAGTTGGAAGGGACCACCAGAGTCATCTAATAGTCCAACCCCCTGCACAATGCAGGAAATTCATAACTACCTCCCCCCACACACACACCCAGTGACGCCTTACTCCATGCCCAGAAGATGGCCAAGATGCCTTCCCTCTCATCATCCACTTAAAGTCATAGAATCAGCACTGCTGACAGATGGCCATCTAACCTCTTCTTAAAAACCTCCAAGGAAGGAGAGCTCACCACCTCCCGAAGAAGCCTGTTCCACTGAGGAACCGCTCTATTAGAAAATACTTCCTAATGTTCATGCCCTGCCCATGATCTCAGTGCTGGTGTTCAGCAGAGATTGCCCCAATGGCACCCTAGCCCCACCCTCTTAAGCACATCTGCTTCTGAAGCACTTGCCGGGTAGACAGGGACGCCACCACATCTGCTATTCCTTCAACAGAAGTTGATCTCCCCTGCAACATGATCTAAACTCTCCCAATTCTATCCTCTTCCTGAAATTTGCAGCCACAAGAGGAACAAGGCGTGCATGGGAATGTGGCAATCAGTCTGACCCAGCACCCCCTATAAGGCTCAAGGTGTGTACCCCCAGAACGTGTCCCAGCATCCTTTGTAACACGCCGGAGTTTCACGGCCAGCAATATGGGAAAAGGTGCCTGCAAGGCAAAAATCTTGAGCAACGCTCGCTTGCTTGCAGCAGCCGCTTAGTCAAGCCCTGGGAGAGATCTTGGCAGGAAGCCGCCCTGCTCTGTTAACAAAAGCCCTTGTTCCCAGGGAAGCAAAGGCTGGAGTTATGCTAACACTGAATTAACCGCCGATTCCTGGAGGAGGAGGATGTTGCTTCTTGAAGAGCTGGGGACCTCATGGAGGAAAAGTGCCCCACAAGAGGAGTCAGGCCAAGATGTTTGCTCTGGGGACTAAATAGCCCTTGGAAGAGGGAAAAATAACAATCAGGAAAACATGTTATGAGACATGTTACTCTCCTTCCCTGCATACTGCCACCATGCAGTGTTATGAGGATGGGATGTTTCCTTCCCTGCATACTGCCACCATGCAGGGTATCCTACAGCTACTGTACTAGGTTAGCTCCAGCTTGGGCGTTTCTGAGAAGCAGCCCTCCTCTCCACAAGCAACACGGTGCTTCTGTGTACCTTTCCAAAATCTACTTTACCATGATCTTTTTAGCCCTGGCCTGGATAGCCTAGGCTAGCCCGATCTCAGAAGCTAAGCCCTGGTTGACACTTGATGGGAGACCACCAAGGAAACCCAGGGCTGCTATGCAGTATGTTGCTGTAAATCAACTGCAACTTTAATGTTATTGAGAAGCAGCTGCTGCCCCAAGCACTGTGATTCTTCTGTGCACCTTTCCAAGATCTACTATGATCTTTTTGGAAATATCCCAGCAAAGCTGAGGTGGCTGCTATGCGTAGCCAGCGTGGTGAAGTGGTTAAGAGCGGTGGTTTGCAGTGGTGGACTCTGATCTGGAGAACCGGGTTTGATTCCTCACTCCTCCACATGAGCTGCAGAGGTTAATCTGGTGAACTGGGTTGGTTTCCCCACTCCTACGCATGACGCCAGCTGGGTGACCTTGGGCTAGTCACAGCTCTCTTAGAGCTCTCTCAGCCCCACCCACTTCACAGGGTATCTGTTGTGTGGAGGGGAAGGAAAGGTGATTGTAAGCCTGTGTGGTAGAGGAAAGTCGGCATATAAAAACCAACCCTTCTTCTTGTCCCACTGACATTAGCGTAGTTTCCCATGTTCCAATTCCCCCAGGGCAGCTACCCCACCCCCCTCCGGCTTTTTCCTTTAATCATTGTCAAGGCAACGTAAACTTTTTTTGCCATCAAGTCACATCCAACCGTAAGTGAACATGTAGGGATTTCCAAGGCAAGAGATGAACAGCGGTGGTTTGCTAGTAGTAACCCTGGACTTCCTTGGTGGTCTCCCATCCAACTAAACAGGGACGACCCTGCTTAGCGTCTGAGATCTGATGAGATTGAGCTAGTCTGGGCCATTTCCCCCTTTAAGTCACAGCCGACGTATGCCTTATCTGTGTATACAATCCTTAATACCCCACAATGCATTTTCGTTCTCATTTTATAATCCTGGTAAAGATGGAGAGAGCCAGCGTGGTATAGTGGTTCAAGTGTCGGACTAGGATCTGGGAAACCCAGGTTCGAATCCCCACACTGCCATGGAAACTTGCTGGCTGACCTTGGGCCAGTTACGCACTCTCAGCCTCGACCCTGGCAAGTATTTAGGCGGGAGACCTCCATGGAATACTGGGGCCGTGACGCAGAGGCAGGCAATGGCAAACCACCTCTGAACGTCTCTTGCCTTGAAAACCCTACGGGGTCGTGGTAAGATAGCTGTGACTTGACAAAAAAAAAAGGTGGAGACTCCCCCAAAGCAATTTTGAGTAACTTTAGGGGTCTAGATCCTGCAAATTATTCACGACAGTCCTCATTCCCCTACACGCCCTCTGGGCCCAGGCCCCAGAAAGAACAAACACAAAGTTATAAACAAGGATTGAGCAATCTTTATTCCTTATCAGAGGCCTTGAGGCAAAAACACATTCCACAGTCAAGAATGCCACATGATTTTAAGAGTTCAGGTTAACAGCTGTGCCTTTGCCCCAAGAGGGGGAGACGAGAGAACCCCCCTCCCTGCCCTCTCCCAAGCACGAGGGATCTGGGCAGCGGTCTGGCAGTCAAAGACCAGAATTCCACAGGACTGACCAATGGGGAAAAATTGCCAACGGGGGGTATGAGACGGTGGAACAGAGCCCGCCTCGAACCTGAAGACGACCCCAGAGCGGAGACGGCCGATCAGCTAAATCCCTTTTCGCCAACAACCCACCCCCAAAAGCAGATTTTTTAAAAAAAAGGAAAATTTGAACCTAGCACCGAAAGGGTCCAAAGCTTTTTGCTTCTCTGAAATCTTGCCAGCCGGCTGACCCTCCCATTCTGGGATGGTGTTCAGTAACCGTCCCGTCTCCCTTACCAGCTTTGCATTTTAGGAGGGTTGAGCTAAGACGTTCTGGGAGGGTGTTCAGTAACAGTCCCGTCTCCCTTACCAGCTTTGCATTTTAGGAGAGGGTTAAGCTAAGACGTTCTGCATTCCAGAATGAGATTCTAGAAATAAGATGCCAATTTCCCGGCAGGGTGTGTGTGTGTGGGAGAAGAGTATTAACCTGGAGTCCAGATAAAGCAGCTATTTTGGTCCCAATGCTTCTGTTATGACAGAGAGCTGTGTTACAAAGCCAGATGCTGGAATGTGAACCGAAGGTTGGAAGTGCCCCGAGAAAGAGGTATTTGGTCCTTAGAAGAACCATTTCGCCATTACCTGTAGACTGGGGCGTAGGGACAGGAGGGGGTTTCCTTGGTCCCAAGCATGTTTGGTCAGAGGCACGAAAGAAAACCTGTGGTTTAAAATACTCCAAGGAGGAAAAAAAGATAATGGGGCCAGGGGTTTACTCCAGTTGCAAATACAAAAAAACAAAAAAAACAAAAAAAAACACGAAATTTGGTAAGAGGAAATTAAGAGCGGCAAAGGGCCTCACCCCCACCCCCCTTTAAGGCTTCTGGGGAGATTTAAAATGTTAGGAGACCAAGGACAGATTGAGGGTCGGGAGGAGCTCAAAGGATCTGGCGCGGCATTCCATAACCTGTCATGCCCGCCTGAGAGGCGCCCCGGTTTGTGCCCATCTGGAGGCCGATGACGCTCTGTCCTTCTTTGAGCTTGTCCTCCGAGAAAGCGCGACGGTTCTCCTGGGACTTCCTGAAAGAACAAGGTGGGAGGGGGAAGAACCAGGATGGAGGTTTACCCTTCTTGCAAAACCAGGCTTACAGAAAACAAACCCCAAATCCCACCGAATCCCGCAAGAGTTCAGGTGCCAAACTCATCTGCAGAATATGCCGAAGTTTATGTAATTTCTAATCTAAGGACTGAGTTGCATTTCAAGGGGACCACAACAGGGTTGCGGATTCTGGGTTGGGAAATTCCTGGAGATGGGGGGGGGGAGCCTGGGGAAGGCAGGGTGTAACACCATAGACTCCACCCTCCACAGCAGCCATTTCTCCAGGGGAACCGATCTCTGCAGTCTGGAGATGAGCTGTAGTTACAGGAGATCTTCAGGCACCACCTGGAAATTGGACACTTTAGGGAGCAAGTAGCCACAGAGGTGGTCTTGTTCAGCAAGCTAAACTAGGGAATCCCACCTGCTAACCTAGTGGGAACTCAGAAGAACATAAGGAAAGCCCTGCTGGATAAGACTAAGGCCCATCAAGTCCAGCAGTCTGTTCACACAGTGGCCAACCAGGTGTCTCTAGGAAGCCCACAAACAAGACGACTGCAGCAGCATTATCCTGCCTCTGTTCCATAGCACCTAATATAATACGCAAGCTCCTCTGATCCTGGAGAGAATTGGTATGCATGACAACTAGTATTCATTTTGACTAGTAGCCATGGATAGCCCTCTCCTCCATGAACATGTCCACTCCCCTCTTAAAGCCTTCCAAGTTGGCAGCCATCACTACACCCTGGGGCAGGGAGTTTCACCATATAACCGTGCGTTGTGTGAAGAAATACTTCCTTTTATCTGTTTGAATCTCTCACAGTGCAGCTTCAGCAGATGACCCCGTGTTATGATATTATGAGGGAGAAAAGCTTCTTCCTGTCCATTCTCTCCGTATCATGCATAATTTTATAGACCTCTATCATGGCTCCCCTTAACTCCAACACTTGCACAACTTTCCTATGAAAAAAATTGCTTGAGCACTACTTTAGTATAAAGCAGCTGAATAAGCCAAGCAGAAAGTCCCCCAGTTTCCAGTCTTTGTTCTGCTGCAGGCCTACAGGTCTCTTGTTGGGGAGGGACTGTGGCTCAGTGGTAGAGCCTCTGCTTGGCATGCAGAAGGTGGCTGGTTCAATCCCCGGCGTCTCCAGTTCAAGGGACTAGCCAAGTAGGTGATGTGAAAGACCTCTGCCTGAGACCCTGGAGAGCCGCTGCCGGTCTGAGTAGACAAGACTGACTTTGATGGAACAAGGGTCTGATTCAGTATAAGGCAGCTTCATATGTTCTATACAAAGTGGCCTAGGTACGTTCTTTGCTGACTCAGCCCTTTACCAACAATGGGACAGGTGCACTGGCCTACCTCACAGCGCTGTTGCAAGCACAGCCCCCTGATGCCATTACAGTATTCTTCTAGATAGAGAACTAGCCTTCCCAGGACTTGCAGCTATAGAACCGATGAGATAGCAGGGCTGTTCTCCTCGATATCTAGTTCAGCAAGCCTAAACCCAGTTCCTGCAAGCGACCAGCACAGAATTCAAATGGTGCAAAAAATGCACGCAAGCCCCTTCATCAGCACTTACTTGGGGAACCAGTTGGGGTCTCCGACAAAGAATTCGTCACCTTTCGCAACTGCCAAGCCGCCCAGGTTCATCAGGGTCCTCTGTACGCAGGCCATGTTTTTACCTAGGGGAGAGAGAAGCAATGAGGAGAAGAAGAAGGTTGGCTTTTATATGCCGACTTCCTCTACCACTTAAGGCAGAATCAAACCAGCTTACAATCACCTTCCCTTCCCCTCCCCACAACAGACACCCTGTGAGGTAGGTGGGGCTGAGAGAGCTTTGACTAGCCCAAAGTCACCCAGCTGGCCTTATGTGTAGGAGTGGGGAAACCAACTTGGTTCACCAGATTAGCACCTGCAGCTCATGTGGAGGAGTGGAGACTCAAACCCAGTTCTCCAGGTTAGACTCCACCGCTCCAAACCACTACATCACGCTGGCTCCTCCGTGTGCTACTGCAGCACAGTAGTCCAACAGCATCCCAGTTCCCACAGTGGCCACGCAGATGCCCCTGAAAGCAGGGCATGGAGGCTAAGACTCCCCCTAGCTCAGGGGTCCCCAACCTGTTGCCTATGGGTGCCCTTGGCGCACGCCAGGTGTTTTAGTGGAGGAAACTAACTTTGCAGAAGTTTCAGATTAAGTGCTTGAGCATGCACAACTTATGGTGGCCTTAGTGATTGCTGTGGAACTGCTTCTGCAAGGTGGGTATCCTAAATTAGTCACTGCTCGATCGCTGCGGTCCCATAAGCTTCATCTGTTTCCCTGATCAGCTGGCTTCTCTGAATTGCCAGCCTTTCACTTTTTAAAATCCTCTACCCCTTTTGCCCAGAAAGTCTTCCGACTGGCCATTGGAGATTTGACTGACTGCGCAGAGGTTCACAAAGGTTGCTTGGGCAGCAGCTGCCGCCACAGCACAAGGATCTTCACTGTGGCTGAAGGTAAGTTGCGGCGGCCATTTTGTGGCTGGCTCCGCCTCTTGCGACGGCCATTTTGTGGCTGGCTCCGCCTCTTGCGACGGCCATTTTGTGGCTGGCTCCGCCTCTTGCGACGGCCATTTTGTGGCTGCGCTCGCCATGCTGGGCCAGAATTCTAAAGGCGCCCAGAGGCTCGAAAAGGTTGGGGGGGGGACCCCTGCCCTAGCTGAAGACTAGTTGGGGAGGATAGGGCACGCTGCCTCTGAACAGGGAGGTTCCACTGGCCAGCAACACGACAAATGGGTCCATCTAGTCTTGGGTGAAAGGCAGGCTAACAATGCTCTAAATAAAGAATGGCTCCCATGTTTGGCTGGATCGGATAAGAACTTTACACTGATAGATCATGATGGGTAGCCGTGTTAGTCTCTCTGTAGCATTAGAAAAGAGCAGGAGTCCAGAAGCACCTTAAAGACAAACAACATTTCTGGCAGGGTAGGAGCGTTCATGAGTCACAGCTCACTTCTTCAGACAAGAATAGATGGATGCTCATTCTAGCTGGAATCACATTCTAGCTGTATCTGAAGAAGTGAGCTGTGACTCACAAAAGCTCACACCCTGCCAGAAGTGTTGTTAGTCTTTAAGGTGCTGCTGGACTCTTGCTTTTTTACTCTGATAGTGGATCTTCATCCCAATGATAGAGGCAGCCCTGGGCAAACACTTATGCAGACTGGGTTCAGAATTAGTTCTATTTTCAGTAGTCGTGGGAAGAAGCCAAGCAAGTTATGCAGGCCACTATTCTCCCCTCTGGCTTCACTATTCTTACTCATCACTCACAAGCCTACATATGAACAGGTTTCTACATGGAGGCTTTGCTTTGGTTTGCCATACAAGTGGTTTTTTTGAACCTCCTCAGATGTCTGCCCTGTTTGAGTTTCCCCTTGGGATGCTCTGATCATTACAGTACAATAATAACAATTTCCATCCCCTACTGGCTCATCTAACTCCCCACTTTCATTCTGATGCATCCCTTAACTCTTTTTTTGTTGGAGACATGAAAAATCCCCCAATTGCCTTTCCCCTTATATCTCCACAAGGAGAAAAAAAAGGGATAGAGAATTTTAAAAAGTGAAAGGCTGGGCATTCAGAGAAGCTAGCCGACCAGGGAAATAGATGAAGCTTATGGGACCACAGAGACCTAGCAGTGATTAATTTAGGATACTCATCTGTCAGAAGCAGTTCCACGGCAATCTTTTAGGCCACAATAAGCCGTGCATGTTCAAGCACTTAATCAGAAACTTCTGCAAAGTTAGTTTCCTCCACTAAGAGAACTGTCACATCCTTCCAGCTACTTTAAAGAACATGCTTTACATGTGGCAGAGCAGACAGCACCAAGGACATTCTGCTAGCTATCTCCTGTCAGATGCTAGCCAATACCACCCTGCCACTGAACCACAGCTGTCTTTTCACTATCGCAACCCCCTCTTTTTGCGTTGGCTACTCAACTGCTCCCCCCCCCAGCCATTCCCCCCACCTTCCAGGCATTCACAAATTTAAGGGGCAGCCTTGTTTTAGTTTCACCAGCTTTTAAAAGAAGAGTTGGTTTTTATATGCCGACTTCCTCTAACACTTAAGGGAGAATCAAACCGGCTTACAATCACCTTCCCTTCCCCTCCCCACAACAGACACCCTGTGAGGCTGAGAGAGCTCTAAGAGAACTGTGACTAGCCCAAGGTCACCCAGCTGGCTTCATATGGAGGAGCGGGGAATCAATTTGGTTCTCCACATTAGAGTCCACCGCTCCTAACCACCGCTCTTAACCACTACGCCCCACTGGCATCCATGAGATGTCGAAGCGGCTTCCCTTCAGCACGTGTGCTTCATCGGAGGCAGCGATAAGTATTAAGGCTGCCCAGGCCATGAAACAAGACAAACCTAGTTAAGCTAACCACACATTTAGCTATTCAGGAGGCTTCCTCTTAGGGAGGAGAGGTTCAAGATGGGAAGAGGAAACCAAAGGGGTTGAGCTAAACACTCTCTACTGTAACAAAAAATACATTAATTTTATTATATATCGTGCACAATTGTATTTAATCAGAAATAATACAGGCTTCCTAAAAAGCACAGAAATGTTTCAAGGCCCGAAACGCATCTGGTCTTATTTTTGGTCATTGTGGATACTAACACCAACTGTATACGTGCTGGTAATATATTTATGTGCTTTTTGGAAGCCTTATTTTAGGCCCTAAAAAGCCCCGTGGCACAGAGAGGTAAGCTGCAGCACTGCAGTCCAAGCTCTGCTCATGACCTGAGTTCGATCCCGACGGAAGTTGGGTTCAGGTAGCCGGCTCAAGGTTGACTCTGCCTTCCATCCTTCCGAGGTCGGTCAAATGAGGACCCAGCTTGCTGGGGGTAAAGGGGAGATGACTGGAGAAGGCAATGGCAAACCACCCCGTAAAACAAAGTCTACCTAGGAAACGTCGTGATGTGACGTCCTTTACCTTTACCTAATTTAGGCCCTGTGTTTTCAAATACAACTGTGCACAACATATAATAAAATTAATGTATTTCTTGTTACAGTACATAGTGTTTAGCTCAACCCCTTTGGTTTCCTCTATCTTTTAGGTTGAGTTCCCCCCCCTTTTTTTTTCTTCAGTTGTTACTCAAAATGGGAATAGCCCTTTTTTTTAAACGTAAAGTTTTATTTCAGTGTACAAACATATAAACATTAAACACAGGCAACCATATTAATACAATTTACACTGCTTACTTTTTAAAGTTCCACTGTAGTGGTTCGCTTCTTTCGAGTTACGTTACTCTATACCAGTGGTTCCCAAACTTTACGGGCCACCGCCCCCTTGGTTCCACAAAATCGACCCCAGTGCCCCCTTATCCTATCCTATAAAAAGCATGATTCAAAATCGGGGCTTGCATGACTCACTCAAGAAGGTAACAATAAAATTTCAAAACAGTAACAATTAATGGCACATCTATTCAAAATCAAATTAAAACTTTTTAGTTGAAATTTATTCAGCTGATGAACTTGATCCAGTGGTACCAGCTCTTCAAAGCCTGGGGGGAAATTCTGATAGCTTCCACCAAATTTGCCAGCATGGTGCCATAGCTTGATCTATTGTAAATTAGTGAACCACACAGTTGAGGGGCCCCACCTCTAGCGCCCCCCCCACCGCTGTCCCTTTGCCTCTTAGTGCCTCCCTAGGTAATCCCATCGCCCCCCAGGGGGTGGTACTGCCCACTTTGGGAACCACTGCTCTATATTCTCAATACGTCCAAGCTGGCCATACCTTCCCAGAGGTCCACCGTTTGGAAGATGTCCGAGGCGAGGATGCCGTAACGTTCAGCCGCCCGCAGGAACTGCGAGATTTGCTCCATCTGTTTGAAGGCCATGGTGAAAGGCTGGATCTTGGCCACGGGGCCTTGGCCCTTGGGGTACAGGCTGTTGATCAGCTTGCACAACACCTGGGCAGGAATTTAGGGGAAAAATTAGGCTGCAATTGCGTTCCCTTACCTTGCCCCACTCTTTCTACAGCTGTTTAGAGAATTTAAGTTCCTTGGGCAGTGGCCATCCATCTACTACTGCTCATACAGCCATAGCCTTGAGCAGAAAACAAAGAAACAAATAATGCCTTGAACACATGAAGCTGCCTTATACTGAATCGGACCCTCGGTCCATCAAAGTCAGTATTGTCTACTCAGACTGGCAGCGGCTCTCCAGGGTCTCAGGAGGAGGTCTTTCACATCAACTACTGCCTGGTCCTTTTTTACTGGAGACGCCGGGGATTGAACCTGGGACCTTCTGCATGCCAAGCAGATGCTCTGCCACTGAGCCATGGCCCTTCCCCATGGCTCTCCAGGGTCTCAGGCGGAGGTCTTTCCCATCACCTACTTGCCTGGTCCCTTTAACTGGAGATGCCGGGGATTGAACCTGCGACCTACTGCATGCCAAGCAGATGCTCTACCACTGAGCCACGGCCCTTCCCCAGCCTTATTTGTTTATTTGTTCAACTTATACCCTCCCCCCTCAATTCCCGGCCAAAACCAGGTTCAGAGTGGCTATCAACATATAAAAACAGATACGTTCATTAAAACAATAAAACAATCTCCATAAAATGTACAACTTCAAGAATTTAAAACCAGAAAACTAACCACAGCTGGCTAAAATCATAGTAGCTGCAGCACTCAGTCAACCAAGCCCCAGTTCTATTGAAGTGCCATTAAAAGTGATATTTAATTACTGGAGAAGAAGAAGAGTTGGTTTTTATATGCCGACTTTCTCTACCACTTAAGGGAGAATCAAACCGGGTTACAATCAATTTCCCTTAACCTCCCCACAACAGACACCCTGTGAGGTAGATGGGGCTGAGAGAGCTCTCAGAGAACTGTGACTAGCCCAAGGTCACCCAGCTGGGTTCATGTGGAGGAGTGGGGAAACCAACCTAGTTCTCCAGATTAGAGTCCACCGCTCTTAGCCACTACACCACGCTGGCTCTCACCACGCTGCCTCTATTAATTTTGCCACAGAGTAACAGAATCATATATATCTGATAATATCCATGTCATCTGCGCCCTTGTACCGCCAGATGTCTCGTTGAACATTTCTAAAATTTTCAATAAAGTCTTTAAACTGGCCCTCAGCTTATTAAATATTGGACTCCACAATAATATGTTCAACAGTTTCGACTTTGTCATGTGAACATCTTACCTGGCACTTTGAAAAGCTGTATGTCACCGAATCATGAAGTTGAAAGGGACCACCAGGGTCATCTAGTCCAACCCCCTGCACAAAGCAGAAAATTCACAACTACCTCCCCCCCCACACCTCCAGTGACCCCATACTCCATGTCCAGAAGATGGCATCAAAAACCCTCCAGGATCCCTGGCCAATCTGGCCTGGAGGAAAATCGCTTCCTGACCCCAAAGTGGCGATCGACATTACGCTGGGCATGTGAGAAAGGGCTAAACAGGGCTCTGTGTACTTTGCATCAGAATTCTATTTTGAAGGTGGGTTAGGTTTCTAGTCCTCATGGCTAGCAGCATGCAGACACTGGTTTTGAGGCTTCACTGGGCAAAAAGGCCAGATTAAAGTTTCCAGGAAAAGGGTGTCGTCAAGCTTGCCGAGGAAAAAGGGTGCATTCAACCGGGCCCTTGCTGCCGCCAGCCAGAGCATCCCCGTGCTAGAATCCACTTGCGTAATTTCAGGAAAGAATTAACGACTCACAACGCTGCGCACACAGGAGCGTGCATCTTACGACCGGGCCGAAGGAATGACGTTGGGCTTCGCTTATGACTTTGTTGCCTCATCTCTCTGCTAAGAAGTGACTCTTATGCAGCAATAAAAATCTGATGCAAATTTTCTCAATCGTGTTTTGCAAACCACAAAGCTTTGCCATGCAGTGTCAATGCACATGTTGTTTTCTGGGGAGGGCAAGACCCATTTCACACAGCAGTGGGCCTGAGTTACTGGGGGTTTTCGGGGCTGCATAGAATCACAGAGTTGGAAGGGACCACCAGGGTCATCTAGTCCAACCCCCTGCACAATGCAGGAAATTCACAACTACCTCCCCCCACACACACACACAGGGACCCCTACTCCATGCCTAGAAGATGGCCAAGATGCCCTCCCTCTCATCATCTGCCTAAAGTCATAGAATCAGCATTGCTGACAGATGGCCATCTATCTAGCCTCTGCTTAAAAACCTCCAGGGAAGGAGAGCTCACCACCTCCCAAGGAAGCCTGTTCCACTGAGGAACCGCTCTAACTGTTAGAAAGTTGTTCCTACTGTCTGGACGGAAACTCTTTTGATTTAATTTCAACCTGTTGGTTCTGGTCCGACCTTCTAGGGCAACAGCAAACAACTCGGCACCATCCTCTATATGACAGCCCTCGCAGACACACCCAAGTCCATGGAGTCGTGCCACCCTCCCCTACTTCTGGAAAAGGAGTTTTTAAATCAGCTGCAGGCAGTTTAAGAGCCAACAGGGGCTTGCGAATCTTCACTTCCCATGGCGCATACAAAACATCTTGCGTCTATGAGCTCTGCGCAAACAGGTTCTGCAGGTTTCTGGAAGACTACCAAACCTGTGTCCTGACCTGGATGGCCCAACTAGCCTGATCCTGTCAGATCTCAGAAGCTAACCAGTGCTTGGCAGGGAGACGACCAACGAAATCCAGGGTTGCTATTGCAGAGGCTGGCAATGGCAAACCCCATCTGCTCAGCCCTTGCCTTGAAAACCCTACAGGGTTTTGCCATAAGTCAGCTGCAAGTTGGGGGCATTTTCCACCCCCTCGAGCTGCTCAGAGAAAGAGTAGAACTGCATCTACATAAAGAGAAACCTGTCTTTCAAGCCCTCCAAAAGTCCTTGGTTTTACTTACCGGTACTTACTTTATTAAAAATTCGGCTAACAGCCACACAAATACAGAAGCATACACAGAAAATGATTTCCAACCACCCAAACAAATAAAAACGCAATAAAGGAGTGATCCTACACCAATATTACACGAACAGATCCTTAAAACACTTGCTATAAAAAATCTGTTTCTAGTCTGTCGTAAAGTTATTTGTAGCAACTTTACCCAACAAATTTTGCCGGATATTAATATCAGCGGCACAAAATTTAGCAGTGTCAGCAGAGACCCTAGGATTTTCATCTGTGAGCAGCTTTTTAGCCCACTGCGCATTGGAGCAGCCTGGAAGCTCATTAAGCCAGGGCAAAATGAATTTAGCACGTACCTCCTTATAAAATGGACAGCGAATAAGAACGTGCTCCGAAGTTTCCACTCCCCCCAAACCACACGGGCACGCTCTCTCTGAGATAGGTATCCTTTTATATCTCCCCTCCAACATTGCTGAAGGGAGGGATCCTTGGTGTGTGTGTGTCTGTGTGTGTGCGTGTGTGAAGTGCTGTCAAGTCGCTTCCGACTCATGGCGACCCTATGAATCAACGTCCTCCAAAATGTCCTATCTTTGACAGCCTTGCTCAGGTCTTGCAAATGGGAGGGCTGTGCTTTCCTTTATAGAGTCGATCCATCTCTTGTTGGGTCTTCCTCTTTTCCTGCTGCCCTCAACCTTTCCTAGCATGACTGTCTTGATGACTGTCTTGATGGACCCCCCCCCCCCAAAAAAACCCTCCTCGCATGGTTAAACCGTAACCCATTGTTAACCCTTCACAGCTAGCAAAGAAAAAACCCTCACCGTGCCATCTTTCAGCCACTTCTGGAATTCGTCCTTGCCAGGCTGAGGCTGCCCGACCTCCGGGCCGCACTGCGCCACGATCCACTGGATCAGGATCTGCTCCAGTTCAGGGTCGTACTGCTTGTCGATCTTCTGCTGGACCTCTCGGCTGAGTCCGTAGGCTGGGCCTCTGTTTGCCATGGTGTGGGTGCGGGCGTCTGTAGATGCGGTGCTGGAGAGGCACAAAGAGCTGCCCTTAGAGAGCCTGCGATCCCAGGAGCCACGCAGCGACAACAGAGACCCAGGCAGGTCGAAAGACCACCGCCTGCGAGATCAGTTCTTTGGCCCCAACCCAACGGTCTGCTTCCTGAGACCCAAGCCGTGCACACCAACATCGCATTTTCTGAGACCACCCCGGGAAGCCTGAACGTATGTGATCACACCCGGTTCAGAATTCGGCTATGGGGACTCTTAGCCAGGGCTGGCTGCTGCCCCTGTGTGCTATAAATTATGCGCCACAGGGTTTTAGATTTATGATCTAGAGCAGGGGTGTCAAACTCGTTTGTTACAAGGACCAGATAGGACGTAAATGTCACTTGGTTGGCCGTGTGTACCATAAAATTTAATGACAGGTCTCAGATACAAACCTCATAAAAGACAAAGGCCAAGCCAATTAATAATATTATTTTTCACTTTATTTTTTTTTACTTAAAATACAAGTATGCTTAAAACAATAACACTCTTACAGAATTTTCTTTTATTTAACTGTCTTTGATAATTGACACCTCGGGACTGGGGGGGGGGCTGCCTCGCTGGCGGGTTAAGAGTCCTCAAGGCTCCCTGATCTAGAGTTTTAATTGCAATTATTTTTGTATTAATTTGCATTGATCGATGGACGCCATGGGGTTTTAATGATGTGAACTGCTCTGAGCCCAGCCCTGTCTGGGATGGAGCGGGATATAAACCCAAAAATAAATAAATGAAATCACTACTCCGGTCCAAGATTCTTCCCTTGACCTCCAACTCAAGAGGATTTTCAACCGGATGTCAAGAGGAAGAAGAGTTGGTTTTTATTATGTCAACTTTCTCTGCCACTTAAGGCACCACTCTTAACCACTACACCACGCCGGACCCAGGACCTCCTGCACGCAAAGCAGAGGGTATGATCCTGAGTTATGCTTCTCGCCATACAAGAGGGAGGCATCTCTTTTGTTTTTTGCCATTGAACCTGGGACCTTCTGCATGCAAAGCAGAGGCTCTACCACTGAGACACAGCCCCTACCCTCTGGAAGCAAGCGTCGGGAGTTCTCTGCCTGAGACCCTGGAGAGCTGCTGCCAGTCAGAGCAGGCAATGCCAAGCTAGAGCAGCCAGTGGCTTTGACTCGAAAAGGCAGCGTCACATATATGCTGGAGTGAGCAGTGACCCAGGAGGGTCACTGAGCTCTGCATCATTACGACACCTTGCCCAGAATTGCTTCAGGGTGCTCTGGAGCTGTTCATAGAAACATCGAATCGGAAGGGATCACCAGGGTCATCTAGTCCAACCCCCTGCACAAGGCAGGAAATTCACAACTACTTCCCCCCCCCCCCATACACACCCCCAGAGACCCCTAGTCCATGCCCAGAAGATGCCCAAAATGCCCTCCCTCTCATGATCTGCCTAAGGTCATAGAATCAGCAGTGCTGACAGATGGCCATCTAACCTCTTCTGAAAAACCTCCAGGGAAGAAGAGCTCACCACCTCCCAAGGAAGCCTGTTCCACTGAGGAACCGCTCTGTTAGAAATATTCTTCCTAATGTCTAGACTAGATGGAAACTCTTTTGATTTAATTTCAACCCGTTGGTTCTGGTCCGACCTTCTGGGGCAACTGAAAACAACTCGGCACCCTCCTCTACATGACAGCCCTTCAAGTACTTGAAGATGGTTCTCACATCCCCTCTCAGTCTTCTCCTCTCCAGGCTAAACACCCCCAGCTCCTTCAACCTTTCCTCATAGGACTTGGTCTCCAGACCCCTCGCCATCTTCGTTGCCCTGTTGTACTTTTTCGGGAGCCTAGGGGATGGAGAAAAGGACCCCCAAGCAAGCCCCAGGTCAAATTTCAACTGGATTTCTCATCCCACTTTGGCATGACGCCAGATCATCCCTTCCCCAGACATGGCCAACGCGATCACCATCCGGCTGGGATGCGGGGCAGATCTTTTGTGCCAGCTTAGCCCCAAACCACAAGCAGGAAGCTCAACCCGCCCCTCCCTGCCGACGCTGGCTTATCAAGCCGCCTGGAATTTCCTACCGACAGCTGCAAACTCTGTGCTGGTGGAGCGAGGGTGGAAGGGATCTTGCCTAGCCCTTAGCCCCAAGTTGGCCACCCTTCCACCCAAAACAAACAAAAACCAGGGAGCGAAAGCAGAACGCAATGAACGGAGACTGATAAAACACATGAAGCTGCCTTACACTGAATCAGACCCTTGGTCTGTCAAAGCCAGCATTATCTACTCAGGCTGGCAGCAGCTCTTCGGGGACTTGGGCAGAGGTCTTTCACCTCACCTACCACCTGGTCCTTTAAACTGGAGATGCCTGGGATCGAACCTGGGACCGCCTGCAGGCCAAGCAGAGGCTCTTCCCCTGAGCCACGGCCCCTCCTCCAAAACAGCATTTCTGAGCGTGCCAAGACCCATCGGAAGCTTGTTCACGACTGTGCGATGTTCACAAGTGCGCAGCCACCTTCGCATTGCTTCAGCGCACCAACCCAGTCGCACAGCAAACTTTTTTTTTTAAGGGGAGGTTCCTAGAGGAGTTGATAAAATCCCTTTCCCTGGCGATTAGCGGTCTTTACAAGCAGGTCTAGAAAATCACCCTTTGCTGTCTTGGCAAACCCTAGCGCTCTCTGTGGCAGGGCATTTGTGCCAAGAAGGGATGTGGGATGGGCCCAGTTGGCACTACCAGGCTTGTAAATAGATATTCACTTGGGGCCAGTGGAAATTACCTCCAGGTGCCCAGAGAGGAAGCTTGCTAGGCCTCGGATACTTTTTTTCCTTTCTGCTGCTCATTCCTCCTATGCTGCTGTATGCACACTTTACAAACCTTGCCCTCAAGCTTGTGGTCTGGAATTACTAGGACACGGTACTCCAAAGCATGTGCAGAGTGACTGGGGGGTGGCCTCCCCTTTAGCCTGCCAGCAGCCATGCTGATGTACTAGCCAAAGGAGCCTCGAATGATGTCGGCACTGGAGTAAATTGGAAGAAGAGTTGGTTTTTATACGCCGATTTTCTCTACCGCTTAAGGAAGAATCAAACCGGCTTACAATCACCTTCCCTTCCCACAACAGACACCCTGTGAGGTAGGCGGGGCTGAGAGAGCTGTGACTAGCCCAAGGTCACCCAGCTGGCTTCGTCTGTAGGAGTGGGGAAACCAACCCAGTTCCCCAGATTAGCCTCCGGAGCCAACAAGCTGAACACAGAAGATGCAAGCACATTGAGTTGTTTGAGAAATTTTGAAGACAGCATGAATTTTCTTCTATAGAGGACAGCCAGAACAAGAGTGTAGGTGCACAGGTTCATACTTGGGTGCTTTGAGAAAAGAAAGCTTTGAGTGCACCAGGGCAGCCCCTTCTGTATTCCTGCACAAAATCAGCAGGAAAAAAACCAGCTTCAACCACGCCGTCATCATCCAGTTAGGGAATTTCCTGCCCTGAGGAGCCTGCCTGCTGCACCCCACGAGCGAGTCCCTGCTCTGGGTCAGAATCCTTAGGTGCACTCACAGCAGCAACTAATGCAGAAGCCGGCAGGGAGCTTTCTCCAAGGGCAGATCATTTTTTTAGTACAATCTAAAAAGCCAGCCTTTTTTTGGGGGGGGATATATGGAAGGCGGCCTCCCCAATTCCTTTCAGAGAAGCGCTCAGCCGTGAGAAACCACCAAGCTCTTACGAACCCATTCTGAAGGAGTACCAGAAGTTGACAAAGGAGGACTGGGAATGTCCCAGAGGGGGGCCAGCCACCCTTCCGCCTAGTACAAACGTGAACTCTTTTCACCGAGCTTAATGGGTGGCAGCGGCATCTTTCGAAATGCCCCTTGGCAAATCCTCAGCCTTTCCCCCTTTTCTAGCCCTGCAACCGTTCTCAAAAAAAAAAAAAAAAAAAAAAAGAGAAAAGAAAAATGACAGAACTACCCAAAGGAGTCCTTTGTGGGAACCTCTCCAGACAACACTGCTAGCCATTGTCTTCTTCCAGCCTCCCTCCCCCCCCCCCGCGTGGGGAGGGGGAGAAGAAAAAGGATTGGCGCTCTGTAAAAGGCTGGCGTTATAAAGCTCCCCCCAACCCCAAGTATCTGCTAAGGGGCATTCTTTTCAAGCCAAGAACACACCATGCCCACACTATGAATCAACGTCCTCCAAAAAGTCCTCTCTTTGACAGCCTTGCTCAGGTCTTGCAAATTGAGGGCTGTGGCTTCCTTTATTGAGTCCATCCATCTCTTGTTGGGTCTTCCTCTTTTCCTGCTGCCTTTAACTTTTCCTAGCATGACTGTCTTTTCCAGTGACTCTTGTCTTCTCATAATGTACCCAAAATACGATAGTTTCAGTTTAGTCATTTTAGCTTCTAGGGTCAGTTCAGGCTTGATTTGATCTAGAACCCACTAATTTGTTTTTTGGGCAGTCCAGGGTATCCGTAACCCTCTCCTCCGACACCACATTTCAAAGGCATTTACTTTATTCTTATCAGCTTTCTTCGTTATCCAATGCCAACTTTTGGGTTAAGGCTTAAGCAAGTATCAGGAACCTGATCATACGCGGAGTGCCTTTCCCTCCAAAGACATTCCCCTTTGCAGATGGTGGCTCAGGTTTGAAGACCAGCAAATTAAGAGTCCCGCAGTTAAATTTATTTATCCATTTAATCATACTTATATCCTGCCTTCTCCCTGCAAGGAAGTGCTCAGGGCAGTTTGAATCATAAAATTCAACAATAATTAATAGAATACAGGGGACACTGCATAATTTAAAAATCCCGGTAAGGTCCCAATAAAACTGATCTAAAAGCAACGAAGACACCGAAGGCCGATGGCACCGTGCAAAGACGTCCAAGCCCGTACCGAAGATGAATTCCCAAGCGGCCCTGCTAAACGAATCTGCAAGTTGTTAGCCCGCAATATTTTCGAAGCCAAATCTGCTGATACTTGGCTGAAGACAAATATATCTTAAAAGGTGACAGCTGCTAGACCTAAGAGTGGCAGTCCTCAAACACAAGTCATTTCGAGGGGAAATTTGCCACCGCAAGATTGCTGAACTTGAGTTAATTCACAGGTTCAGAACAATGGGCCCCCAGGGCTCAAGAAGTACAGAGGATTTTTAGCTCACTACAGATGCTGATTTTCTGCCCCCAAACAATCTCCCCTGGGCCCTAACCACAAGCTGAATACAATATGCACATTTCCTTCCCATAGACTACAATAAGGGGCCTGGAGACCAAGCCCTATAAGGAAAGGCTGAGGGATTTGGGAATGTTTAGTCTGGAGGAGGTTGAGGGGGGTCAGGATTGCTCTCTTGAAGGATTTGAAGAGCTGTAACTTAGAGGAAGAAAGTAGAATCCTTTGAAACGTGGTGTTGGAGGAGAGTGTTACGGATAGTATGGACTGCCCAAAAAACAAATCAGTGGGTTCTAGATCAAATCAAGCCTGAACTGACCCTAGAAGCTAAAATGCCTAAAATGACGCTATCATATTTTGGTCACATTATGAGAAGACAAGAGTCACTGGAAAAGACAGTCATGCTAGGAAAAGTTGAGGGTAGCAGGAAAAGAGGAAGACCCAACAAGAGATGGAGCGACTCAATAAAGGAAGCCACAGCCCTCAAATTGCAAGACCTGAGCAAGGCTGTCAAAGATAGGACGTTTTGGAGGACATTGGTTCATAGGGTCACCATGAGTCGGAAGCGACTTGACGGCACTTAACACACACAGAGGAGGGCAGGGAGCTGTTCCGGTTGGCAGCAGAGGATAGGACTCGCAATAATGGATTTCAATTGCAGGCGGAGAGGTACTGGCTGGATATCGGGGGGGGGGAGGGGAATCTTTTACAGTAAGAGTCTTTTGACAGTAGAATCAGCTACCTAGGAAGGTGGTGAGCTCCCCGTCACTGGCAGTCTTTAAGAAGAGGCTGGACAAACACTTGTAAGGGATGTTCCAGGTTGATCCTGCGTTGAGCAGGGGGTTGGACTAGATGGCCTCTATGGACCCTTCCAACTCTATGATTCTATGGCTCTACAACACCCCTCCCACCTTATGAAGGACTGAGAGATCTCCATTTCTACTTGTGTCTGACAAAGGGAGCTTCGACTCTCGAAAGCTTATACCTCGAAACTCTTGTTGGTCTCCGAGGCGCTACCGGACTCGAATCTGATCCACCGCAGGTCAACACGGCTACCTTCCAAAGCTGCCAGACAAGCTCTACTTTCCCACCCCTAGCTGATCCCCCAAGTTCAGGGTAGGAGTCTTTGGGTTCCCCCTCCCTGCCACCCAACCCATTGGTTTGAGCTTTGCTTTCAGCTTTCTCCCTCTGCCCATGGTTAATTTTAACCTGGAAGCTGCCTCCAATAGAGGTGAGTTCTCTACCAGAGATAGACACAGGCACTGGTCAATCAGTGCTATTCACAGCTAGGCATGATCTCAATCAAAAGCAGCCCCACCCCAAGCCTCAGCCTTGAAAGGAAGCTTGGAGCGGTGGAGTCTGATCTGGAGAACCGGGTTTGATTCCCCACTCCTCCACACGAAGCTAGTTGGATGATCTTGGGCTAGTCACGCTCTCTCAGCCCCACCCACCTCACAGGGTGTTAGTTGTGGGGAGGAGAAGGAAAGGTGATAGTAAGCTGGTTTGATTCTCCCTTAAGTGGTAGAGAAAGTCGCCATATAAAAAACAACTCTTTTTCTTCTTGTACAGAGATGGGGCAATATTTCCACAACAGACTCACTGCTAATATTATTCAAGCCTTCTTTTAGGTTTGCAAATGCCTAAGGGATCGCAATAAAAGAAGGCCAACTGGTTTTCTGGTTGTTTTTTTTAATCCTTGCCTGGTCGCCTGGAGCTAATCCATGCATGCCACAGGCGATTAGGAACACAAATATTTACACGCCGACATCCAAACCAGAAGCACTCGGCTGTTTCGAGCACCTCAGCCCTGAGAGGCAAATGTTAACATGCTACGCCTGCAAGAAAGATGAACCTCTGGCTGGAACACCCTAGCAGGAAGCATTGAGAT
This sequence comes from Euleptes europaea, assembly GCF_029931775.1. Lineage (NCBI taxonomy): Eukaryota > Metazoa > Chordata > Lepidosauria > Squamata > Sphaerodactylidae > Euleptes > Euleptes europaea. The sequence continues at coordinate 89,704,671 of NC_079318.1, read as the reverse complement.
CAGTTTCAAGATTCGGAGCCCCCAGCCGTCGCAGAGAGGAAGTTTCTCTTGCCACGAGGCACCGGGCCAAGCCACGGTTCCGGAAGTAGAAGAGGCTGAACCCCGGGGACGGTTCCTAGAACAGGCTTCGGAGGAAGAGACGGCCACAAGAGACTCCCTTTGCAGGACAAGGCGGATTCCCTCCCTTGCGCGATACACATTTTACAATGATCTCCGACCTAGTATGCGGGGAGTTTCACGTTTAGACCCTCTGCCCGCAAAACCTTTGGCAGCGGGCCACGAAAGCTGAACTTTGAGAAAGGAAGCACACACAGGAGCGGGGGGCCTCCGAGGAAATGGTGCGCATTCACAACAGGATGCGTGCATTAGATGCTCCGATAGGGTGGCACTTCTGGCGAGCCTTTTTTAGCTCGTCGCCGAGGGGGAAAGCCGTAAGGACGGTTTCAAGTTGAGACAAATGCATGCAGGGAGCCTATCCAAGACAGAATCATTAGCTCTGAGCCTCCATGCACAGCAGCAGTCTACCCTTATAAATTACTATCCAGAAAATGTCTACTGTGCCACGGCTTTTAAAGCAGTGTTAAGGAAATTCAAGAGATGGTGTAATGGGTAAGAGTGGTGGACTCTAATCTAGGGAACTGGGTTTGATTCCCCACTCCTCCACATGAGCTGCAGATGCTAATCTGGTGAACCAGGTTGGTTTCCCCACTCCTCCACATGAAGCCAGCTGGGTGACCTTGGACGAGTCACAGCTCTCTGAGAGCCCTCTCAGCCCCACCTACCTCACAGGGTGCCTGTGGTGGGGAGGGGAAGCTGATTGGAAGCTGGTTTGATTCTCCCTTAAGAGGTGGAGAAAGTCGGCATATAAAAACCAAGTCTCCTTTTAATGCTAGGCCACTAAAGCACCATGAAAGATTAACCAAACATATTTATAAATGGACAGTCAACCCAACACCACCCAACACAAGAACCAATCTGAGCCTAAGAAAACCAAACAAAAAACCTTCACCTAGCACTAGATGTTTAAGGTGGCACCTGGGAAGCAACTGTGGAGGAAGGGTATTCCACAGCTTTATACCCTAACACGGGAGTTTCCAAAGGCATCTCTCACTGGCCACCGACGGCAACAACGGGCTAGATTAGGTGGCCCTTTGGCCCGACCCAGCAAGGCAGTTCTTACATTAACCCTCTCGGGCCTCTCCGACGTTAGAAGTGCCGGCCGTGGAAGTCTACACGAGAGCACAGCGCCTAGGTTCCATAGAGCCTGGTTGTGTGCCAGGGGCTGTACGTTCTCCTTGAAAGGTATAGAGCTTGGTACACTCCGTAGTTTTTTTGTTTTTTAAGCATGATAGCATGCATTCTGTCTAGGGTTTCCCAGTTCCTACTAGCACTGGCCTGAACTGACCCCAGAAGCTAAAACGACCAAACGGAGGCTATCGTATTTTGGTCACATCATGAGACGACAGGAGTCACTGGAAAAGACAGTCATGCTAGGAAAAGTTGAGGGCAGCAGGAAAAGAGGAAGACCCAACAAGAGATGGATTGACGCAATAAAGGAAGCCACAGCCTTTCATTCATAGGAAAAGAGGAAGACCCAACAAGAGATGGATTGATTCAATAAAGGAAGCCACAGCCTTCAATTTGCAAGATCTGAGCAAGGCTGTCAAATATAGGACATTTTGGAGGACTTTCATTCATAGGGTTGCCATGAGTGGGAAGCGACTTGACGGCACTTAACACACACACACACAAGCACTGGTAGGGTATGGGGGGTAGGGTTGCCAGATCCAGGTTGAGAAACTCCTGGAGATATGGGGATGGAGGCTGGGAAGGACAGGGACCTCAGCGGGGTGCCGTGCCAAAGAGTTCACCCACCGAAGCAGCCATTTTCTCCAGGAGAAAAGAGCAAGAGTCCAGTAGCACCTTAGACTAACAAAACTTCTGCTAGGATGTGAGCTTTCGTGAGTCACAGCCCCCTTCTTCAGATACAGCCAGACAAAGCTCATAACCCTGCCGGAGAATCTGCTACTGGGCTCTTGCTCTTTGCTACTGCTACAGATAGACTAACACGGCTGCCCGTCATGATTTTCTCCCGGGGAACTGATCTCTGAGCTGAGCTGTAATTCTGGAGGATCCCCTGGTCCCACCTGGAGGCTGGCGTCCCTAAGGCTGATCTGGTAAACTAGATTTGTTTCCTCACTCCTCCACACGAAGCCAGCTGGGTGACCTTGGGCTAGAACTAATAAAATGCACTTCAACAAAGACAAATGTAAAGTTCTGCATTTAGGTAGGAAAAATTAAATCCATAATTATAGGATGGGGGAGACTTGTTTGTGTGAAAAGGATCTTGGGGTCTTAGTAGTCCAAACACTGAACATGAGACAGCAGTGTGCTGCTGTAACTAAAAAGACAAATGCAGTCTTGGGCTGCTTGAACAGAAGTATAGTGTCCAGATCACGCAAAGTGATGGTATCGCTTTGCTCTGCTCTGGTTAGACCTCAACTAGAGTACTGTGTTCAGTTTTCGGCACCACAATTTAAGAAACATGTAGACAAGCTGGAACGTGTCCAGAGGAGGGCAACAAAGATGGTGAGGAGTCTGGAGACCAAGTCCTATGAGGAAAGGCTGAAGGAGCTGGGTATGTTTAGCCTGCAGAGGAGAAGGCTGAGAGGGGATATGATAACCTTCTTCAAGTACTTGAAGGGCTGTCATGGAGAGGATGGTGCCGAGTTGTTTTCTGTTGCTCAAGACGGTCGGACCAGAACCAACGGGTTGAAATTAAATCAAAAGAGTTTCCGTTAGGAAGAGTTTCCCATTAGGAAGAGTTTTCTAACAGTTAGAGCGGTTCCTTAGTAGAACAGGCTTCCTCGGGAGGTGGTAAGCTCTCCTTCCCTGGAGGTTTTTAAGAAGAGGCTAGATGGCCATCTGTCAGCAATGCTGATTCTGTGACCTTAGGCAGATGATGAGAGGGAGGGCATCTTGGGCATCTTCTGGTCACTAGGGGTGTGGAGGGGGGAGGTAGTTGTGAATTTCCTGCATTGTGCAGGGGGTTGGACTTGATGGCCCTGGTGGTCCCTTCCAACTCTATGATTCCAGTCACAGACTCTCAGCCCCGCCTACCTCACAGGGTATCTGTTGTGGGGAGGGGAAGGGAAGGCGATTGTAAGCCAGTTTGATTTTTAAGTGGCAGAGAAGGTCGGCATATAAAAACTCTTCTTCATAACGCCACTGTACATTGCATTGGTCCGGCCGGACCTGGAGTATTGTGTGCTGTTCTAGAGGCCTCACTTCAAAAAGGATGTGGACAAAATAGAGCAGAGGAGAACAAGGAGGATGATTGGGGGCCTGGAGACAGAGCCCTACAAGGAAAGGCCAAGGGAGCTGGGAATGTTTCGTCTGGAGAAGAGGCGGCTGAGGGGGGGACAACATGATTGCTCTCTTAAAGTATTAGAAGGGCTGCCACTTAGAGGAGGGCAGGGAGCTGTTCCGGTTGGCAGTAGAGGATAGGACTCGCAATAATGGGTTTATATTGCGCGTAGAAAGGAAAAAATACTTTTGCAGTAAGAGTTGTTCGACAGTGGAATCGGCTGCCTAGGGAGGTGGTGAGCTCCCCCATGTTGGCAGTCTTCAAGCAGCAGTTGGACAAACCCTGGTCAGGGATGCTCTAGGTCAGGGGTCTGCAAACTGCGGCTCCCAAGCCGCATGCGGCTCTTTGGCCCGTTGAGTGAGGCTCTCCGAACTTGGTTCAGAGCCCCTGCTCTTGTGCCTGCTCGCGCCTGCAGCCGGGCTGTGGAGCCGGCGCGCCTGAGAAAGCGAGCGGGCGCGCTGTCTCCCCCCCCCCAACCGTGGAGAATGGCCAGGTCCCCTTTTCCCTTGCCCTCAATGGTTGGGAGGCTAAAGCCTCCCCTCCCCTCTAGCCGCGCGATTTGCTGGGCGGGTGGCTCGGCGGCTCCTGGCCCCCCCACCTATCAGCTGTTGGGCGGAGCGGGCTTCCTTTGGTAGACCTGGCCTCCGGCTGAGTCCCATTGGGAGGTCATTTCTACCCACTGGCTTTCTTGGCGGTAGACCTGGACTCCGAGGAGGGGAAAAAGTCCCCCTTCAGAGGCCAGGTCTACCAATTGGCTTCTAAGGGCCTCCGGAGGCCAGGTCTACTGCCAAGAAAACCAATGGGTAGACCTGGCCTCCCAATGGGATTCAGCCGGAGGCCAGGTCTACCAATAGGCTTTTATGGCTGTAGACCAGGCCTCCAGACGAGGACTCCGGACAGGGAGGGGGAAATGGCAGGGACTTACAATTTAATTTTTATCAATAAATAAGATCACTATTAAGTATGATATCAAGTTTTATTCAGTGTACCTATAGTTTAATTAAAACTTAAAACTTTAATTAAAGTTTATTAAGTTAATAAACAGTGTACCTACCTATATAGTTGAAGTTTAAGAAATTTGGCTCTCAAAAGAAATCTCAATCGTTGTACTGTTGATATTTGGCTCTTTTGACTAATGAGTTTGCCAACCCCTGCTCTAGGTTGATCCCGCATTGAGCAGAGGGTTGGACTAGATGGCCTGTATGGCCCCTTCCAACTCTAGATTCTATAGCTTGGGCAGCTGGCATGGCCTCCTGCTTGACCCATTTCTGAAGTCCAGGGGTCTGAGCAAACTAGACGCAGCAGACAAGACGTAGCTAGCCATTTCGGCACCACGGGAGCCCTGACGGACAGGCACAAGGCGGCCTCTGCCAGATTCTTCTCCACGTCCACTGGCAGAGAGAGATGCCTTCCGAGGCCCTTTGGGGAACATCTGGCTTGAGCACAAAAGTGCAGCTGCTGAGATTTTATTGGCCCTGTTGTGCTTTTTATGGAGACCCGCAATTCGGCTGCAATCAGGGCTGCCTGTAAAAATCCTCCCGGCCTCTGATCTTTGCCTGCCTGTGCAGCTTGTTAATAGGTTGCTGGGAGGGGGGGACTTTTAATATATAGCTCCCGCTGTGAAGCTGAGCCAGGCCCGGGCCTGCCACAGCCGAATCCAGAAGCTGGTTTTTGAATTGGACTCAGAGAGGTTGAAAGCAGAAGAAAAAGAAGAGTTGGTTTTTATATGCCGACTTTCTCTACCACTTAAGGGAGAATCAAACCGGCTTACAATCGCCTTCTTTTCCTCTCCCCACAACAGACACCCTGTGAGGTAGGTGGGGCTGAGAGAGCTCTAAGAGAGCTGTGAGTAGCCCAAGGTCACCCAGCTGGCTTCATGTGGAGGAGTGGGGAAACAAATCCAGTCCACCATAGCCTCCGCCGCTCATGTGGACGAGTGGGGAATCAAACCTGCTTCTCCAGATCAGACTCCACCGCTCCAAACCACCACTCTTAACCACTACATCACGCTGGCTCTCAAGTGGCTGAAAGCAGGAGGAGAAACAGACTTAAGGGGGAGATCAGAAAGTGTCTTCTAGCCGCAGCTCACTTATGGCCACCCCTTACGGGGTTTTCAAGGCAGGGGATGTTCAGAGGTGCTCCACCGTTGCCTGCCTCTGCATAGCAACCCCTGGACTTCCTCAGCGGTCTCCCATCCAAGAACTAACCAGGGCCGACCCTGCTTAGCTTCTGAGAGTAGGGGAAGATCAGGCTCGCCTGGGCCAGCCACAGCAGGGACGCGGGCCCTAGGGATGCCTAGAGAGAATCCCCCATACCCCCCAAAAGCCCACCCTACCAGAAAGGGCATCTGTTCTTGCTCCTGTCAGCAGAAGGAGGCAGCGTCCCTTTGCTGATTCAGTACAAGGCAGCTTCATGTGTTCCCATGTTCAAGGGGGCAGAGAAGAGGAAGGTGTGAAACCCGGAAGTTCCTGCTAGGTTAAGAAGAAGAAGGAGTTGGTTTTTATATGCTGACTTTAAAGGAGAATCAAACCGGCTAACAATCTCCTTCCCTTCCTCTCCCCACAACTCACACCTTGTGAGGCAGGTGGGGCAGAGAGAGTTCAGAGCGAACTGTGACTAGCCCAAGGTCACCCAGCAGACTTCGTGTGTTGGGGAGGGGCTGTGGCTCAGTAGCAGAGCATCTGCTTGGCATGCAGAAGGTCCCAGGTTCAATCCCCAGCTGCTCCAGTTAAAGGGACTAGGCAAGTAGGTGATGTGAAAGACCTGAGACCCTGGAGAGCCACTGCCAGTCTCAGTAGGCAATGCTGACTTTGATGGACCAAGGGTCTGAGTATAAGGCAGCTTCATGTGTAGGAGTGGGGAATCAAACCCAGTTCTCTAGGCTTCAGTCCGCCACTCTTAACCACTACTCCACGCTGGCAACGATGCCAAGAGATCCAGGTTCCCTGCGGCTTTGAAACATCCCCCCCAGCTCTTGTTGTCCCTTGAGATTTGCTAGCCTCACTAGGCACCCCTTCCCAAGGAAGGCCTGCCTCCAAAGAGCATCCAAGGACTCCAGATCTCCTAGGTGAGGTTGGTTTACCTGGCAACACCAGATTTGAAGCAGTTACGCAGATGGGGTGGGTAGAGGGTGTGCCAACTAAGGGCCCAGAAGCCAAGCCATTTAACGCTCCTTCTACCCCAGTGGAATTCCCTGATTCTGGCACAGTTCCACCGCCAGGACTCGGCCAATTAATGTTCACCAGGCCACTGATAAAAACCAGGTTAATGTGTATCCGGCTTTATAGTTCAAAAGCCCCAACAGCTAATGTTTTGTTGGTAACTCTGACAACAGAGCCTAGCGACACCCCTGCCGGATCAGGCACTGCCCATGAATTGTGGCCACGCAGGGATTTGAGTTCATGTTACCAATGGGGAAACTCACTTTCAGCCTCAGTTTTCCCAGCTGCGAAATGGAACATCAGCATGCTAAAGGATGGTGCAAAGACCTCTATGCAAAGTGGACGTTTGTCGGCAGGCTTTGCTTCATTATTTTATCTCTACCTTTCTTCCTCTCAGCCCCAAACTACATTTCAGTTCTTCCCTTGGCCATTTTGAAATAGAAGCACAGACAACTCTCTGCCCCCACCCCGACAGATTAGACCAGCACTTTAGTTTAATTATAGCAAGGGCCAGTTTTTAAGTAGCACAGCTCTGAATTGAAACCTTTTCCTCTTAGAATCATAGAGTTGGAAGGGACCACCAGGGTCATCTAGTCCAACCCCCTGCACAATGCAGGAAACTCACAACCGCCTCCCCCCCCACACCCCCAGTGACCCCTACTCCATGCCCAGAAGATGCCCTCCCTCTCATAATCTGCCTAAGGTCATCGAATCAGCATTGCTGACAGATGGCCGGAAGCCTGTTCCACTTAGGAACCGGTTAGAAAGTTCTTCCTAATGTCTAGACAGAAACTCTTTTGATTTAATTTCAACCCGCTGGTTCTGGTTGTTGTGTGATCAGAAGGCACCTTTCCCCATGCTTTGTGTGCAAGTTTATGGGTGGGCCCTGCTGTGGATAAGCGCACAGCTAGATAATCTGGATTAACGCGCGACAAGTGTGTGCAAAGCCCCAATGGGTGGGAATCTTCTCCTCCACCCTCTCCACAAATAGTATGTTACGGGGCCGGCTGCCTGCTAACAATCAGCCGCCGCTGCACCAAAGTAAATATACTACCGACTAAATGGCGAGGTTGCGGCTGCGAATCTGCGGCCTGAAAGTAGCAACTCTTCCTCCAGAAGTGCATAGCCTGGCTCTTTCTGGTTTGCACCGTTGCACGTCTGAATGCAGTTGTGTTTGGGTGGTGTAAATGCGGCACGGCGTATAGAAAGCCCTCTTGAAAGTAGGTAGGCTGAATCTTTCTCTTATGGTATCTTCCTACATGCAGGGTCTTGTTGAGAGAAAGCGGATTCCCCTCTTCCTATAAGTGTAGCAGTCCAAGAGGCAGTCTGTGAATGGATCTCCCAAATGCATAATTTTTTATTTTAAGAACATTAGAAAAGCCATGCTGGATCAGACCAAGGCCCATTGACTCCAGCAGTCTGTTCACACAGTGGCCAACCAGGGGCCTCTAGGAAGCCCACAAGCAAGACGACTGCAGCAGCACCATCCTGCCTGTTTTCTGAAGCACCTAATATAATAGGCATGCTCCTCTGATCCTGGAGAGAATAGGTATGCATCATGACTACTATCCATTTTTACTAGTAGCTATGGATAGCCCTCTCCTCCATTAACATGTCCACTCCCTCTTAAAGCCTTCCAAGTTGGCAGCTATCACCACATCCTGCGGCAGGGAGTTCCACAATTAAACTGTGTTATTTTACTTCATTTAAACCCCGCCTTTCTCCCCGCTGTTCTCCTCTCCTCTGTTTTATTCTCACAACAACCCTTTGGCTAAGTGCATGTGACGGGCCCAAGGTCACCAAGCAAGCTTCCACTGCGAGCGGGGATTCGAACCTGGGTCGTCCAGAACCTAATCTGACCCCCTGACAACGAAGGAATCTTTATTCTGGTCTCATATTTGAATGGGATGAGCAATTGCTCTTTCGTATTGCCCTTCCCCAAACCCCGTAACCTGGTGTTCAGAGGCCAAGTTCTTACTGTTTAAGTCATTGTTTCCTTATCTACACCTCAAGGTGGAGTTTGGGAGGGAGCGGTGCCACGCCAGCGGCAAGATCAACCTAGCGGAAACTTTGCAAAAGGTGGTGGGTAGAGGAACACTCCTTCTGGGGGCAGAATGCTCCGAGCATGGGCAGAGTTCTCTTCCCCAGAGCCAAGCGCTTTTAGGCAGGTAGGGAGTCGGCTGCCCTCTTTCCAGCTAACGTCTTCGACTATCTGCGTCCATCGCTCAATCTGCCTGCTGCACTGGCGTACCTCCTACTCTAGAGGAGGCCCCTGGGAGATCCGGCGCGTCCCTTTTTCCACATCGTTGGTGGGCAGGCGTGAGCGATGACGCCATCGTTTTATACATAGACACGCTGGAACAGCTCCGTCGGTTTTCTTTTCCTGGCACCGGGTCCTGGCAACTGGCCGAAAGGACTGAAAGCAGTTGCCCCGGGCCCTTTGGGTGGCAACCGGAAGGTCTAGGTGCAGTTACTGCCCGGCTTGGCCCCCCATTCCCTAGCAACCGTTAGCTCAGTGGAACCTCCATGGTCAGGAGCAGTATGCTGCAGAGTATTCGATGCCAGGGCGAAGACGGGAAGTCTGCTGCTTTCGTGCCCGGCTGGTGACCTTTCCCGGAGGCTGCGGGCTGCCCTTGAGAACACAGTTCTGGACGCGATGGGCTCCCGGCCCGATGAGGCCAGGTAGTTCTCAAGCGATTATCGCAAAGAACAGGTTGTGTTGCTAAAAACAATTGTGTGTAAATCAAGAAACGTCTCTCTTCCTCCCCCCGCTTTCTGCTTCTGGCTTGGGCAGCTTTCCACATCTCTCGTCTTCCTGGTCTCCCCCTCCCTGCCTTTTGGCAGGCTGAGCCTTGCGGTTAGAAAACTGTGTGCGAGGGAGAAGAATGACGACTTCATCCTTTAAAAACTCTTGTTCTTTACCCCGTTGCACTTAAAAGGGAAAAACGTCGCCGCTCCGAGGGACCCGGGCCAAGATCCTCGTCTTTGTGGAGTGCCGGGACGTGCGGGCCGGCCCCCCGCCTCGCCCACCTCCCCGAGATCTGTCGAACCCATAAAAATAACCCCCTAATAAAGCCCTTTGCATGCCAGGTTGCTTTGGCCCCTGTGCCAGGGCGGGGGGCTCCGCGCCACCTCCCTCCAGGGCCCGGGGGCAACTTGGGAGCTACCGCCAAACAGCTGCCTGTAATCCTGAACGCTTTTGCCAAAAATAATAATAATAATAAGCAAACGTATTTTCCCAACTTGCCCCATCCCGAGTTCTTGTAATATCCCGAGGGGCGGGGGAATGTTACAGGCTTGTCTCCAGAGACCTGGGTTCAAATCTCCCCCCCTTTTTTTAGGAAGCTCTCTAGGGGGCTTCTCCCAGTCCCTCCCTGCCTAGCCTACCTTACAGGGAGGCTGTGATAAGTGTGGAGGGTGCAGATAGGTAGCCCCGAACCCGTTAGGGAAAGGCAGATGGAAAATACGGGGTGGTGCTAACAGTAATGTGAACCAGCCCTGTTGCGTAGCAAAGCTTCAAGAGACCTGTGGTTTTTTCAGAAGGAAGGAGGGGAGTGTCTGCTCTAAACGGTTGTAGGCTACTGTTCTAACAAAATACCACCCCAAAGCAGCGCATACGAGAAGCGAGTAGGGCAGGGCGAACAGATTTCAAAGTGATTTTTAACTTTAAAATCCAGAAGTTGTTTAAAAAGGCAGCAGAATAGCTCAACAGCTTAACTTTGGTGGGGGGGGGGTCACTGGGATCTCTTTCAGGGAAGAAGAGTTGGTTTTTATATGCCGACTTTCTCTAGCACTTAAGGAGGAATCAAACCGACTTACAATCTCCGTCCCCTTCCCCTCCCCAGACACCAAGCAAGAAGGGGAGGTAAGAGGAGGAAGAAGAGTTGGGTTTTTAATATGCCTATTTTCTCGACCTTTTAAAGAGAATCAAACCGGCTTTACAATCTCTACTCAGACCAGCAGCGGCTCTCCAGGGTCTCAGGCAGAGGTCTTTCACATCACCTGCCTGCCTGGTCCCTTTAACCGAAGATGCTGGGGATTGAACCTGGGACCTTCTGCATGCCAAGCAGATGCTCTACCACTGAGCCACGGCCCCTCCCAGCCACAGTCCGCCACTCATGTGGAGGAGTGGGGCATCAAGCCAAATTCACCCGATCGGAGTCCACCACTCAACCACTACAAGAAGCGGTAATTTAACACCTGTCCCAACACCAAAAGGCAGGAACTGAAGGGGGGGGGGAGGCAGCTCACTTTGGGGAACAGAAAGGGGATCTGCACCATTAGACATGGAGAGCAAAATCAAACCGTCTCACATAAGCGTGACCCCTGTTGCTTTTTTCCTGTTAGGAACATTCTGTGCATGTCCTTGCAGCAATCTTCTTAACACCCCTGTACGGTAGGCCCCATATTGCAAATGGGCGGGGCTGAGGGGAGAGAGAAAGTGCCCGAGAACACCTTATACCAGGCAGAGGTGTACTCTTGCATACCACTGAAGAGAGAAAGCGCCAGCAGGGCAGCTGCAGATAATTGCAGCTTCCAAGCAAATATGCAGCACGCTGGTACAACTGAAAGCACGCTGGCCGCGTCGTATGACTCAGAAGCAGATTCCAACCCAGATAAGGTATTATGCAAAGTTAAAAATTTAGCAACTGCCCTTTTAGACACCCTCCCTCCCAAAGCAATGGGCAGCTACAGCAGGCTGCAAGTCCCTTTGCCTCTGCGGCATCAGATATAGAAGAAGAGTTGGCTTTTATATGCCGACTTTCTCTACCACTTAAGGGAGAATCAAACAGGCTTACAATCGCCTTCCCTTCCCCTCAACAGACACCCTGTGAGGTAGGTGGGGCTGAGAGAGCGCTAAGGGAGCTGTGACTAGCCCAAAGTCACCCAGCTGGCTTCATGTGGAGGAGTGGGGAAACCAACCCAGTTCCCCAGATTAGCCTCCGCCGCTCATGTGGAGGAGAGGGGAATCAAACCCAGTTCTCCAGATCAGAGTCCACCGCTCTTAACCACTACACCACACTGGCCCTCATACGGCCTCTAAGGAAGCCCCGCTTGGCTTGCCGCTGCCAATGTCCTCGGTTAGATCCCTATCCGTGCCCAGTTACCGGGCTCAATTTAAGATATTGGCCGTCACATACAAACCCCTCCCTCTTATCTGCAAGTCAGCCTCGCCCGTGCTCTGCCACGAGCGCTTTACTTATCTGAGCAAGGTTTTCTGCGGGCGCCAACCTGCAAATGGGCAAAATCAACAACAGCCCACACACCCGCCTTCCCCGTTGTGGCCCCCACCTTGTGGAATGGCCTGCCGGAGGAGGTCAGGAAGGTTCCCACTTTCCTGGCTTTCCACAAACTATTTAAAAGTTAATTATTCAAGAGGGCTTTTCTACTCAGGCGATAGGGTGGCGCTGCATAAAACATTTATGAGAACGTATGAAAGGCCCTGCTGGATCATGCCAAGGCCCATCAAGTCCAGCAGTCTGTTCACACAGTGGCCAGCCAGGGGCCTCTAGGAAGCCCACGAGGAAGACGACTGCAGCAGCACCGTCCTGCCTGTGTTCCTCAGCACCTAACATAACAGGCATGCTCCTCTGATTCATTCATTCATTCATAGACCTTTATTGGCATAAATGCTCCTCTGATTCTGGAGAGAATAGGTATGCATCGTGACTGTTATCCATTTTTACTAGTATCCATGAATCCCCTTCTCCTCCATGAACATGTCCACTCCCCTCTTCAAGCCTTCCAAGTTGGCAGCCATCACCACATCCTGGGGCAGGGAGTTCCACAACTGAACAATGCGTTTTGTGAAGAAATAAGTTCGCAAAGTTACTTGGTCACACGCACGCCTTTATTGGCATACAAAAGAAAATTAGGACAGACCCAAGTACAAATAGACAAAACTGAATGAAACAATCCTGAATCAGCCATGGAGGAACGCTACATACCATTCATGATACTTGACTGCTAACTGTGAAAACCTTGCAATTGAATCGATTATTTTTGGATTTTGTGCGGTCATAAGGAAGGATGTCCTGATTTCGTCAGAAAGCCATTCCCTATTTACAAACAGCAGGTCAATGCATTGGGATTGGTGGCAAGCATAAAAAGAGCAATTTAAAAGGACATGAGCAAGTGATTCTATTTCACCATTTCCAGCAAGGGCGAACACTATCCATAAACGGGATTTCAGTTACTTGGTCAAATTGCTAGGGACTGTGGTTTATACTATTCTATACAATTCGTTGTAAGTTGGAACCTACGTAATTTTGCTTCATTTAATGTGTCCTCTTAACACTTATGCTTCGCTTTAGTTCGGTTTTATCGACGTCTGGGTGGTTCTACAACCCAAATCCTATTTCACAGTTTACTGAATGCCCCATCCTGTTGATTGTATTGACTCAACTCTGCCCAGTCTGCCTCGAGTCCCAGTGAGAAAGGCAGACTATAAATAACATAAATAGAAATTTTTTTTGGGGGGGAAAGGCACTAATACTCATAATCTCTACATTATATGGGAAACATTTTCA